>NC_135331.1:6031-80670 GCF_023851605.1 Tamandua tetradactyla | reverse complement strand
TCTTCTCCATTTACTGAAAAGCTACCCATTCTTAAGCCTTTCCAATTCGCTATAGCCAAATTTATTACTTGGAACTACTTCTAAGGCAAATACATCATTATATATGTATAAATTATATTGAAAATATTTGGTTTATGTTTAAGCTTTGGCTTACTTAAACTTCCCCTTATCATTGAGGAAACAAAGGGCCAAATTTCTTTATATTGCATATATCATAGTTTCCTTAATGTGATACTAAAATACATGGAATTTAAGGACAGTTCCTCAAAATAATAAAAAGCATATATGAAAACTCACAGCTAACATCCATGATCATACACAAAAATTAACTCGAAATGGATCAAAGATCTTAAAATAAGAGCCAAAACTATAAAACTCGTAGAGGAAAGCATAGGTAAGCATCTTCAGGACCTTGTAATAGCCAATGGTTTCTTAGACTTGACACTCAAAGAAGAGGAATAATAGGAAAAAAATAGATAAATGGGACTTCATTAAAATTAAAAAGTTTTATGTGTCAAAGAACTGTATTATGAAAGTAAAAGGACAAACCATAGAATCAGAGAAAATATTTGTAAGCAACATATCTGATAAGGGTTTAATATCTGGAATAAATAAAGAAATCCTACAATGTCACCACAAAAAGACAAATAATACAAATTAAAATGAACAGATTATTTGAATAGATATTTCTCCAAAAATGGAGAAATGTCCAGAAAGCATATAAAAATTTGCTCAGCATCATTTGTCATTAGGGAAATGTAAAGCAAAATCACTAGATACCACTTCACATCCACTAGGATGTTTATTATTTAAAAAATGGAAAATAAGTGCTGGAGGAGGTGTGGGGAAATGGGAACACTTGCTCATTGTCGATGGGAATGTAAAATGATTTAAGTGCTGTGGACACACAGTTTGGTGATTTCTCAGAAAGCTCTCACCACATAACCCAGCAATCCTGCTTCTAGGTATATACGCAGAAGAACAAGCAGGGGATTGAACAAGTATTTGCACACCAATGTTCACAGCAGCATTATTCACAACGGCCAAAAGACTGACGTAACCCAAGTGTCCGTCAGCCTATGAGTGGGAAAACAAAATATGGTATACTCGTACAATGGCCTGCTATTCAGAAATAAAAAGGAATAAAGTTTGGTTACACGTGACAACACGGATGAACCTTAAAGACACGACACTGAGTGAAATAAGTGAAACACAGCAGGAGAACTATTGTATGATCTCTCTGACAGGAAATACATAGAATAAGCAAATTCATAGAGTCAGAAACTATAATACAGATTACCAGGGACCAGGATGGGAGTAGAGGATGGGTATTTACTACATAACTGGTACGGAGTGCCTGTTTGTGGGATTGGACAAGTTTTGGTAATGGATGGGGGTGATGTTAGTACAACATTGTTAATATAATTATAATTAACACCACTGGATTATATATTTGAATGTGGTTAAAAGGAAATTTTAGGTTGTATAAATGTTACTAGAATAAACATTTTTGAAAAACATGACTGCATATCCAGTGATATCTAATGTAAACTATGGACTATAGTCTATAGTATAATTATAACATAATTTTTCATCAATTGTATGCAAGAAAGGCACCATACTTATTTGAAGTGTTAATAATAGGGAAAACTGTGTGTGGGGGTGGAGTGAGGTGCACACAGGAACTCTGTAACTTCTGCAAGGTTTTTATGTGAGCCTACAACTGCTCTAACAAAAATCAGTCAATCAATCTGGATTTTGCCAGGGCCTTTTGGTTTTTCAAAATGCATATAATGAAGGAAAAAAAAGGAAAACTACAGAATCAGAACAGTCTAAAGTAATAAAAAAAGTGAAATAAGAATGGGGGGAGTGGCAAAAAAATAAAGACAAAGGGAAAGAATATATACCCAGCAGATTTTCAGAATGTAAAGATAAAAACTAGCATCTTTTTCGAAACCATTTCCAGTCATGTGACATATTAAAACTGAAATAAATGTGGATAGGTGAGTTTTTTTTTTCAATTTTGCTTTATTTCTCCCGTCAGCATGTTTTGGGGGGAGAGTAAAGCTTTTAGTCACTTCCAGTTGATTTGTTTTTAATTAACTCCATGACATCAAAGACCACGAGCAGTCCCAAATTTATAAGAACTACATTTATTTTGTTTCATTTCATTCCCATCTGCAAATTCCTTCAAGGCTATTTGCTACCTAAAGAAGGAAGTATAAACTCATTAGTATTATATTTTTCCATCATCTGCTTCTACCCCTGCACCCCACCCCACCTACATTTCTAATCTCTCCTCTTGCCACTCCTCCAGCCATCTTGCCCTTCAATTGATTAAATGCGTATTTCTTAAACAAAACAATCTCAATGCATCTATACAGTAGCTTTTTAATTTTTTTCTGAAGTATTCTTTTCTGCCTAGTCTGTCTGTTTTCATAATTCCAACTAATCCTTCAAGAGGCAGTGCTGGCATCCTCTCCACTGGGAAGCGTCCGTGACTCAGCACAAGCAAGGTCATTGCTCTGCACTCGTTTGCCTTCAAGAGGCAGTGCTGGCATCCTCTCCACTGGGAAGCGTCCGTGACTCAGCACAAGCAAGGTCATTGCTCTGCACTCGTTTGCTCGCATCTGTGTCTCCTGCTTCATTTAATTTCAGCACCATGGATAAAATTCGGTAAAAAAAAAATCTCAAAATGTATGTCGAATGTATCAAACCAGTGATCTTAGACACTTAAATCTTTTTATATCAGTCTTCAGTTAAGATGATAAGTTTAGATGAAATAATAACAAGGTTCATTCTAGATATATAAAATAGAGATCCTAAAATTCTAATGAAGAATAACATTCAACTTTTACTTCTGGAAGACTGTTGAACTAGCAAAGGCTCTAAAAAGAGCCATCTAGTGGCAAAGGTTAAGTAACTGTTCTGGGCAATTCAGTTACTATATGATAATATGTGCATTCTATAAGTCAGTGATAAAGTGGCATGAAAATATACCAAACTCAGATTTCTCACGGACCAGCCTAACATGAAATATTTTTTCCTGCCCTCCCTGAATTTTGACTTCCAGTTTAAAATGGATTCCTTTGGTTGCAAGTAACAGAAACTAGTCTCAGGTGGTTATTATGAGGATGCAGGGGTATCTCAAGAAACACAAGCAGAAATAAAACAGGACATCAGAAAGGTGAGAAACGATGGTGGATAGCCCTAAGATCTGTCTCTATTCTCTGCACATCTGTGTTACTCTTCTGCCACATGGCTTCCTCTGTTTCTTGATCCATAATAGCTCAGCTGATTGCCAACTTACAGGCCTAGCCCAGTCCATTCTGAACTCTGCATATTAGAAAGATATGGGGAGGGCGGGCCACGGTGGCTCAGCAGGTAAGAATGCTTGCCTGCCAAGCCTGAGGACCTGGGTTTGATTCCCGGTGCCTGCCCATGTAAAAAAAAAAAAAAAAGAAAGATATGGGGAGTTTTAAAAACTTCTGCTGTCCAGGCCAGACTCCATAGTAATTGTATCAGAATCTCTGGAAGTGGGACTTAAACATTAGTTTTTGTTTTGTTTTTTTTAAAAAAGCTTCCCAAGGGATCGCACTGGGCATCCAAGTCTAAGAACCAATTCTCCAGCCATGGATAGAGACTTGCCCTAACTCTTATTTCTCAGTGAGAGATTCTGGTTTGGCCATGCTCACGTTGGATGTTGACTTCCATGAGGGTGACACTATGCAAATGAATGGCTGTACTATCCTGTTCCAAACAAGTAAGCATTGTTGCAAGCTGGGCAGATACTCCAAAAGGGGCTCATATGGGTCCCTTCATCTGATTACAAAATATCAGCTGTGTCAACTACCAATATGTTGTCCAAATATCAAGGCTTAGTACAAAAAAATAGCACACTTGCTTTATTCTCAAAATCAACAAGATAGGCATCAAGCATTGTATTTACAAATAATATGTGCTGTGCCAGACCCCGTGATGGGTGTTTTGTACTTATTCCCTGTTTTTGATCCTAAGAATTCTTCAAGTTGAGCATTCTGTTATTGAAAATGAGGAAAACGAGGTTTGTCCAAAGGTAAGCAGCTGACCAGTGATACAGCAATACCTAAACCCAAAGCCTGCATTTTCTACATTATATCAAGAGTCCCACATCTACATCAACATATTCTTTTTTATAAAATATTAATATTCTAAAAACACACATGGCTTGAAATTATTCCTGATGGTTTGAGTGCGTACATGAATACTCAAGATTCTAAAAGTACATAGCACTTAGATATTAATAGGATACTCAATCACAATACCTTCCTTTTGAGAATAGAAATAAAAACAAATATGATCTTAAATTATAACGGCCCTTTCTTATATTATTATTCTTTACCACTCGTATTCTTCCAATGGCTGGGTCATGGTATTTTAGACAAATAAACTTACATGTATCATGGATGTTTTATTAGAATGAATTTTTTTTATAAAATAAAGAAAATCACTGTTAAAATCACTGTTAAAAAGGAAGAATAGCAGTGGTGTTATGTTTGATTGAAAAAGTGAAAATAACCACTATGTTCCATACAATTTAAAATATCAAATAGCTTTCACTTAATCATTTCATTTATATTTCCTTGTGATTAAACTAGAGTGCCCCCTATCTCGGGGTACAGCTGCTCTAAAAGCATCCATTCTGAGACTATTTTAAAGCAAAGGACAAATAATATTGTGTTCCTACTTATGGCTAGAATAATTCAAGCTCCATTACTTTGCACTCTGAAGAAAAGTCTATCGAGGGAAAAAACTTGCAAAGAAGAAATGAATTTGGGTTAGTTGCTTTCATAGTGGAAAGGCCTAGGTAGAGTGAGTATAACATAATCAGATTTCATTTCTCCATTTAGAGAAATTACTATCCTTAAGGGAAAATTTCAGAAAAGATATGAGGTTATAGAATATTTTCTAAAAAGTAATGATTCTATTTTGCTCACTTCTTTAAAGAACTATATTTATATTGCTCTTAGTAGAGTGCAGAATAAGGCTAGAAAATTAAATGATATTAACTCAAATCCTGTGACCATTTCTCCATCTGAACTCTACCCCTACCGCCAACTCTTTGGCTCCTTAGCAAATTAATGTAGTCTCACACAAGATTCCCCCTCCTCAACTTCCTCAGTTTCCCCATTTGGTTTACTACACTACCATTTATCTAGTTTAAGTAAAAATTGTATGCGTCATTCTTGGTATCTCATTCTCTACTTCTACTCCACCAGTAAAGCTAATGATTTCTATCTCCAAAATAATGAATCCATGCACCCCTATCCATTTTCATTGTCACCATTAAATCCAGGGACTACTTTTTACTGAATTTACTTGTATTCTTTGCCTCCTACTACAATCCAATCTTCACTTTGCATAGAATAGCCCCCCCCCCCCCTTTTTTTGGCATGGGCAGGCTCCAGAAATTGAACCCAGGTCTTTGACACAGCAGGCAAGAATTCTGCCACTGAGCCACCGGTGCACCACCCTAGAACAGCCTTTTAAAAATCAAAATCATATGAATTTGATTGTGTTATGCTCTTGATCAAAACTTCTTATTATCTTATAATTACATTTTACTAATTTTCAGTCTTTATCATCCTACAAGGGTTTTCATGATCTGGTCCTATCCCTCTGTCCAGATTTACCTTTCACCGTTCTTTCTGAAAATACTCCACAGCATAGTCACATGTGGCTTTCACCAAACTCTGTCTTTCCCTGGACATTTATACTTGCTACTCTCTCTTCCTGGAATGCTCTTTTTGTGATTCTTTTTCCATATAAACTTTACTCCCACTGCCAAGCACCAGCTCTTTTAACAACCGAAGGTGGTATCACCGAGTCAGCTGAACTGAACTTGTAAAATGTGCTTCCTAAACCCCAAATGTCCCATAATCTAAAAGGTTTCCTCAGCATATTCAATTGTTTAACAATAATTTATCAAGGACCTACTATATAGCAGGCATTGTGTCCAGATGCTAGGAACACAGCAGGAAACAAAGCACATTTTCCAGTCTTACAGTTTTCATAATACAGTGTGATGGTGGGAGAGGGAAGAAGACAGACAAAAAGACAGATGTGTGCGCATACATGTGGGTGTAGATTTGTGTGTCTAAGTGACTTACCTTCAAAAATAGAATGCAGAATATGTGGGCTAGGGAGCAGGGTGGCTGAGAACAGGGGAGGTGGGTATTTTGTGTGGCTACAGAAGGCCTCTGACGAAGTGTCATCTGAGCAGATACCAAAAGCAGGTGAGCATAGCAGAGGAGTCATGCAAATATCAAATTTCTAGTATTCTCTTTCTATGGCTTTGACATGAATGGTCCAATTTTTTAGTCAATTGAACTATAGCAATAATACTGCTTTTCTTTACAATCTACTAATTAATATCAACTGATAAGAAAATAATACATAAACTGTTACTCAGAGCTTCTATTTCATACAAATATGGTCTGTTCTAAGGAAAAAATAGTGAATTAACTTTAAGAAATGGCTTGTAAGTTAGCTAGGATCCCAAAAATATAACAAATAACATGTTGACAAATTTTCCAAAGTGTCAATCAAGGAGGTAACCATGGCCATATTCACAGGCCCAGGGGCAAGGTGGTGACACTGCTGACAAGATGTCAATGACTCGGGTAAGAAGAGCCTGGTGACCAGGACAGGGTGGTGCCTGACAGCAGATCCATGTAGCACAAAGGAATCTGTGTGATCCCGGTGACAGTGATGATGGCAAATAAAAGCAGTTGACATTTAAGAAAGGTGACAGCAGTGATGTTAAATATTAAGACTTAGAATAAAAAACTCTCAAAATTGTAAGTCAACAACCTCCCAGCCAGTACCTGTTTTTGTGTTAACCTATTAAACCTTGTGTTTCTAGGAGGAGAAATCTCTGAAATATGCTACAGTGGGGATAGCATGCAGGGAGAAAACTAGTACATATTCACTCAGAGGTCACATATCTTTGTGATCCTGAAAAAAAAAAGGAAAGGTCAGTTATGCCACTTTAAACTTCATTTTTCTCATCTTTAAAAAGGGAATAACAATACCTATTATGAAGGATGTTGTGAGGATCAAATGATAAGTAGGAGAGCACTTGCACTAATTCCCTCAATAAGTATTTACTGACCAATCACCACCTGTGGGTAGGCACAGTTCTGAGTACCAGGGATCCACAGAGGACAAATCTGATAAAAAAATAAATGCGGAGACCACGCTCCCATGGGATGTTGTCTGGCATAGAGTGACAGTGCAATACATGGGAAGTGAGCTAAATATTAAATAAGGTAAAATTTGAGAACTGGTGCATGAATTACAAAAACCCAATACCACTGGCTCTCTTCCCCAATCTGGCACAGAGCTCTTTGTGGCTGGTAGAGAGTTAGCTAAGTGTGCTACCCTTCAGCAGGGGCTCAGCTGAAGAGAACCCCACAAAGAGGAGGCAGGATGGTTACTGAAAAGAACAGCAAGGCTAGAAATTGGAAAACTTGGTTTCTAGTCTCAGCATGGCCATTACCTAATTTTAAGACATTAAGAGAGGCAGCACATGTCTCCTAGGCACTTTTATGGATGTTTTTTTCTGTCTTTATCTGTTTGGGAATCTTTATCATATCTATTTTAAAGCTCTTTCAGATAGTTCTATTATTGTTCTATTATCCTGAATGAATTTTTCTACTAATTGAGTTTATTAATTTAATGTTTGTTCCTAAGTTTCCTAACCAATATCTTTAAGTGTTGAAAAAAATGATATCAGCACAAAGTTTTCTACTTTGTAAATTTGGGAAACATGTCTGCTCTCCAGAGGTAATTTTGAGTAGAATGTGCATGCTAAGCCCCTAAAAGATAATTAATACATAATTTGTATTTAATAAATTAGATTCTTTATTTTTAACACATATTATTAGGGACTTAGAACCATACCAAGTTCACTTCTTTGGATGAAAATAGTGATGCTCAAAATAACATTTCCAAAATTTAAAATTGTTAAGGGCTTAACCTGGGAATTACATTTCTCTGATGACACTGCTATCTTCAGAGTTGTAAATGAGAGAACCCAAAAAGGCAGCATGATGTTGCCAAAGGTCCAAAGGCAGAATCAATGAGTAATTGACCCAGGACTGAACCCAGGTTTCTTTGACTTTCAGGCTTCCCTTTCATCCCTTGCATCTAGATATGTTCCAGTGTGATCCTTTACAACTTGTGTAAGATTCAAGTTTACTAAATCACTGAATGCAAAGGGATACAATTCTGGTAAAAATTTCTAATTGGGTTATTGGGCATTGGACTTCCCCCACCAAATTAAAAGCTTTTGATGCTTTGTTCTACTGTGATATTGTTATTAGTCCCAGGCATCAGGGCATTTGAGATTTGTCATGGTATTTATAGCACCTATGGCTCATTTGGACCAACTGACACGGGCTACTTTTTTTTCATACTGCATCACAGGCACTATATGGCATGAATCAGATTTATCAGAGTTATATTTCTGTCCATTCTATTCTTGAGCTATCTCTGACTGAAGTAGCAATCTATTGCTGTATTGGTAAGGAAATATTCTGCCTTTATGGAGACAATTTCATTTTAAATTACTTTTCAGGTCAAATGCTGCCATTTAATAAACGTTTGGAACACTGTACAAAATCAATAAAAGGCATTAAAATTACTTATTAGTCATGGTATTTTCTTCTTCTATCACCATCTAGATTGTTTTTGACAGCTCCATTAAGTATCAGCTTATTCCCCACTTTTTCCTTGATTTCCTTTTATAATATACAGATGTTATAAAAAATAAGACCCCTTCTTACACAAAAAGGTGTATGTTATTACAAAATAATTTTAATAAACTGTTTTTAATAAAATAAAGTCTCTGATGCATAATAATGATTTTAAAATATTAGCTAAGGAGCACACCACAAATTATCCTGAAAATACCATCAAAAAGGCAAATTCTATAGAGTAATATAAGGTTTATTGAATGTGCATTTATTAATAAACAGTTGAAATGGACTTCATTTTTCAATGACTATAAGCAAGTTTGATTTTACTACTTCCCATTGCAAGGGATAAAAATGAGATCACATGCACTTTTGATTCAGTTCAGTCCACAGGCCCAGTTTCCCAGTGAGAAATTGACTTAAATCATCTCAATACTGTGACCCTGGCCAAGTGGAAAAACTTAGCATGGAAACAGCATTTGGCCATGACATACTTCAATATTATTTTTTTGGAAGCCATCACTATTTCAAGCTGAATCCGTTATGATTTAAAACTGCCTTTTTATTGACATTCATTGTTTTTCAACCTGACAGTGGCCAATGATTTATATCAATCTTCCCTTAACATAGGAATTAAAGAGTTTGTAATATATCTTAAACTGCAGGACATTTTTTTCAATAGATTTCAAGATATTAATACAGTTGTCATTTGAAAAGTCTAAATTCTTACTGGTTGGAGAGAAGTTTCAAGAAGAAGCCAGTGAATTTAATAACACTGTCTTCATCTGAAGCAGAAGATTCAAAAATTAGTATGACACTATTGATGACTCTTTTTTTCTTTCCTAGGTATTTTTATTTTCTAAGGGCAAGAACACTGCAGTTAATTGTCAATCAGCAAACCTCAAAATGAAGTCCTTTGCATGGGTAGGAGGAGATTTGCAACTATCCCAGTGCTAGTAAACTAGGCACCAAATTATATCCTTTTCTCCTGCCTCACCCAGATTTCACAGGGGCTGCTCATGCAAATAAATGCCTCTTGGCTACCCATTCATCTAACAGCTGGAAAGATGACACTTGACACTTGGAAACTTTCCTGTGAAGATTGCTGCAAGGCTTTCCCATTAGCTTCCTGGTGAGACTGTAATGTCGAATAAGCTGCCTCAAAACCTGCAAAGGGTAACAGAAATACTCTAATATTAAGTCTGTGCAATTTAAATTTCTAATTCTCAAATCATAGTTCTTCAGATATTGTGGAAGCCACTGGTATATTTCAAGGCAAAAAAATGCTTTTGAAGATGGTGGAATTAAAGTAATATCTTAAGCAATGATAAGGATAACAAGTGTCTTTTTCTTCAAGTAGACACTAAAGGTTATTTTGAGTAGTTGAGTCTTAGACATACATAGGTTAAGTTTGTTTTCTGAAATCCCTGTCATATTTTTAGCAAATGTTCATCTTTGTTCACAAGCGAAATATTTAACATGAGGCACAGTTATTTTCATTCTCTAGGTTTCATTTTCACATCATAAAATTAGAATTGCTTTAAAATTCTTTCTATTCAAAATGAGGATTGGTTTTGAAAATAAGATACACACATTATGAATACATTATTAAGAAAATTTTGTGATCTTATAGATATTTCAGAAATAAACACATACTTTTTTCCTCTTTAGAATGATAATTCTTTTAAAGAGACTTCAAATCAAAAAATTTTAATGACCTGACTGTTCACATAAGGTATTAGAAAGGCAAAATCTCTCAAATAATCTCAAACTCTAAAATGGCAGGTGAGAGATTTCATTTATTGATATGAAAGCACTTAGTTCAATTAGCTTTTATAGCAATGATCCTTTACACTGAAATCCATTTCAAATTCCTCATTTTCAAAATGTCCTTATAATTGTCTGTGCTTTGTTTGTTAATTCAGTATTTCTCAACTGAAAGACTGACAAGAATGAACAGGCCTTCCTAAATGTTCAGTCATATGCTCAAATGTAGATGAAATTAATTATATGATTAAAAAAGGAAAATGAAACATTAAAATATATATGTATTTTATGACATTGAAGGACATTGAAGAAACTGGAGACAGGAATGGTGTAACTTTCAATCTTGAATTAATCACCATCTGGGACTAAAATCACTTTTGAAAAGTCAATTTAGGGGTGTTGAATTGTACCTCATTAGCAACAATGACAGAGAGAGATTCCTATGGAATCTCACAGCCCTAAATCACAAACCAACACAACTATAAGATGAGCTTTCCCATACATGCATCAACAAATCCACCAAATGGGGGCTTAGCTCAGAGGCAGAACAGGAAAAACTTTAAGAGATGATCAGACTTCTTCTTTCTCTTCAAATTATAATCACAACTACAATTTTGTTACTCAGTCTATGGTGGGTCTATCACATGAATTTGTATCTACTAGGTGCTGAAATCAAAAATTCGTTTCACATGCCCTGTTGAGCTGCCATCAGATGGGAATGCCTTTCTGCCATTCTTGAATAGTGACCAAGAGGTTAAAGGCTCCATATCTCATTACCAATCCCTTAAGATTCTTAGTTCCTTCAACAACTAGTGATTCTTTTTGCCCAGTTGAATCAGAACAAAACACACAAAAGCTCAAGCAGTAGAAAAGTAGGTCACCAAAGCAAAGGAATTCATGATAGTTTAGACAAATGTTACAAGCACCTTATTTCAAAATATCCACTATCCTACAAAAAACTGTGCAGACCCACATTAACTACTATCAGAGGACTTCATATAATCATCATAAAATATTGTAGAAACTAAAAGCAAAAGTATACTTGTGTTCTGTGAGTTTTTAAGATTAGGAAGGAAACTTTGGTCTAGTATGATGCCAAAATATTTATGTGGATGTGTTGTAGGTAAGTTCTGGGATAATTTTGCAACAAGAATTAATTTCAGGAGGGATTGACAAATCGGTAGAATAATGTAGATTCATAAATGAAATAAAACAGTTTTCGGCTGCCTTTACATGGATGCTGTTTATAAGAATAGAACATATTAATGAAGGATAAAGTCTGAGGAAGATAAAAAAGAATGCAATTTGTGAACATATAAGCAAACTCATAAATATTGTGGAAATATTGAAAGTAAACCAAGCATGAAAAAAATAACTTTTTTTTTTAAAGCTGACCTTAAATGCTGGCTGCCAAGAAACAATATTCTGTAACCCTCTTGAAGTCATTTATAAATATACTGCATCAAAACTTTTTTATATTTAATATCCCAAAGTCTCTTTCCTCAACCTTTCATTTTTCATAAGTATTCTATTTTTACAGACTGAATTCTACTTTGAAGAAATCAAGTCTTCTTTTCCTTTTCATTTCCCACTTACATTTGAAGAAAATCTACACAAATTATTTCCTTTATTCTTATTGCTACCCCTGCCTGCTTGATCCAATATTTCTCTTTCCATTAATAATTTTTGTTTTTGTCTTTCAAAAAGTTACAATTCTACTACAGCAATACTTTCGTAACAGCAGCATGTAAATATAATAATTATAATGGCTTCTCAAATTTTCATCTAAGAGATTGTGAATTTAAATGAATTTCTGAATCAAGGAAGATGGCACAACCAAAGAATCATTCTAACTATATAACCAAACCAGTGGGTTTTGAGATTATAATTTCTGAACAGACTAACTCTATTTGACAAGATGTCTCATGCTTATAGAACCACCTTCTCAGAACTACCCAAAATTACTCAAGGGAAAACTGAGCTTCTAAACTGGGATTAGAATTTTAAAGAATTTAGTCAGTTTTCTACTCCAAGTTTGTCCTCAATGGGAGGATCTAATATTGTGAGACATCATATAGCATTTTTCCCTCCTCTTTTTTGTTTATACGCTAATACTGGAACAATCTTCTCAAAGACTGTGTCTACATAAATGTAATTCATAATACTGAAATTAAGCTTTCTCTTTGGTGCTTTTATAAAGAAGGGCCCTGGATTCATTACAGGCTCTTTTAATCAAGTTGCCCCTTCAGAATCATGGTCCAATCCTCCTCTTTTCTTTCTGACAGACACACAGATTATTTCCTTCTGACAGACACACAGATTATGCCCAAGGAGTGCTGAATCTCTATAATGAACAGGGTTCCCCTGTATGCCTATGAACTTTCTCCCCCCCCCCAGTTGAGTTTGGTACTTATGAAGAGTCTGTGGTGTTTCCTCATCCTATATGCGTTGGCTGTAAATGTAAATAAATATTACAAGAATTGATGAGTTGTATGAAGGTGAGAAGAGAGAGGACTGATTCTATGAAAACTAAGTTGAAAGTTTTCAAAAGATATGATGAAGGTAAGCTACTAAAAAAAGTTGTCAAATTAGATGTGGGTGAAACAAATGAAATGATTGGAGGATAAACATAAAAATCCAGAAAATTGCTTCATGGATGCTATGAAGTCCTTGCTCTACTTCAAACAAGCAAGCATTAAAAAAAAACCCCAAAACTAGACATAGTTGACAGTATATTATAGATATAGAAGAAACAAGATAGAATGCTAACCACTGAACTCAAAGAAAAGTCCTTGGTCTTGCATTTAAAGAAAAAAGAAAAGAAAATGAGAAAACATTTATATGCTTTAAATTAAAACAAAATGCTTAAAGTATGTGCATATGCTTTTCACAGTTCCTCACTTTGACTTTTTTTGGGTAATTAAACAATTATTGATTTTGGTTGCACAGCACAAGTTTCTATTATAAGATAACTTTTTGGTACTTCTGCTTTTAAATGAATGTTCTAGATTTAATCAATTTATATTTTTAATGAATGTTCTGTATTTACTTATGCAATTAAAATGTCTTATTTTTGTCCTCAATTAACAATTGGATTGAGGTGTTTAATCACACAGCTAATCTCCCCTCTATTTTCTTTCTCTGGAAGTTAGGAGATGTGGCATATTCATATTCCTAAAACTTTTCCATCCACATAAATATTCTGGTTAAGATATATATTTTAAAACTTTATTTTGAAATAATTTCCAACACAGTAAAGTTATAAAAATAATACAGACCCCATACAGAGAGTTCCAACATACCTGCCCCCCTCCCCCAGATACTCAGATCCACTTATTCAATAGCATATTTTCATCCACCTTTCTCTCTATCATCCATCTATCTACCTATCTCTCTTTCTATCTCCCTGCCTACCTACTTACCTACCACCTACTTATCTATTTCATGAACACTTCAGAACAGGTTGCACACATGCTACTCCTTGAACACATAATACTTTCATGTATATTTCCTATGAACCAGGATATTCACTTATGTAAAAACCTTAAAGTATAATTATCAATTTCAAGGAATTTAACAGTGATATCAAGCTTATAGTCTATATTTCAAATTTTTTTCATGTCCTACGGTGCTTTGAAGCTGTATGCACACCAGAAAATATTAATACATTCAATCCATTTCTGTGGGTATGAATACATTGTAAGTAGGATCTTTCAATGAGGCCACTTCAATTAAGTTGAGGTGTGGCCCAGCCCAGTCACGATGTATCGTAATCCTATTACTGGAGTCCTTTGCAAGTGGAATGAAGCCCAGAGAGAAAGCCACAAAGGGTGCAGCCAGAAGGTGGGCATCAATAGGCTCTGGGAGAGAAGGGAGTGACCCAGAGACACCACGGTGTACCGTGTCACATGACAGACTAAGACCCAAGGACTGCAGCCAGCCAGCCCCAGAACACGAGTCTTTAGGAAGAATGCATCACCCTGATGTTACTTTGATTTGGATTTCTTCTCAGCCTCAAACAGTGAGTGAATAAATTCCCATTGGTTAACCTGCTCCATTTCATGATATTTGCTTAAGCAATCTAGGACACTAAAACATGCTTCAATAATGTCATTTTGAGCCTTTTCTCTTCAATCCTTAGACTCCATCCAGTATCATTTATTATGTTTCCTTGTCAGTATCTCTTTAATTTCTATGTCTTCCTTTCTTAAATTGTGGTAAAGAAATACAGTGTAAATCTTCCCATTCCAAACCCTCCCAAGGATGCCATTCAGCGGATTAATCAGGTTCACGACGTCGCAGTAGCCTCTCCACCATCCATGACTACAAATTTCCATCATCCGGAATAGAAACCCTGCCCTTATTTTGCCCTAACTTTCCATTGCTCCTTCTCCCCACCCCTGGTAACCTATATTCCTTCTGTCTCTTAGAGTTTGCATAGGCTCTGAAACGTTCTTTGTGGTTACCAAGGGACTTAAACTTAACATCCTAAATTTATAGCAATCTCATTTACTTTGATTCCAATTTAATTTCAATAGAAAATGCAAACTATGTTATTATGCCCTTCTATCTCTCCATCTTTATGTAGCTTTTGTCACAAATTATATATTTATACATTATAAGGCCTAAACCATTGAATTATCATTACCTTATTTACATTTGTCTTTGGATATTTGCCTCGATTTATAAATCTAAAATACAATAAAACTGGTATTTCTATTTATCCATGCCATTATCTTTACTGGAGATCTTTATTTCTTCTGATGGCTTTGGTCAATTATCTAGTGTCCTCTTCTTTCAACTTGCAGAGCTGTCTACCATTTCTTATAGAGCTGGTTTTAGTGGTGACGAAGTCCCTCAACTTTTGTTTCTCTGGGAATCTCTTAATCCCTCCATTTTTGAATGAATTTTGCCAGTTATAGAATTCTTGGTTGGCAACTTAAGGCATTTTTTTTTAAACAAGGCATAAGCTATATTCAGAAATGAGCCTCCAATCACAATCTTTCTATTTCAGTTTCGAGCTATAGATACACTCTCCAGACAAAGTTCTATTGCATTATTGTGCTTTCAAATACTAATGCAGAAAGATTATAGGGAAAGTTGTCAAAGAGTATTGCTGATTGGCAAGGAAGAAAAGAATCCAGGGTTGAAATTACCAGAGAGGCAGTGCAGTTCAGTGGATAATACTAGGTACACATGCATGTGTTCAAATTTTGGCTCCTCTATTGACAATATATTGGCCTTAAATAGGTTTCTTAAGTATTTTGGTCTTCATTTTGTTTGTCTCCGGCATGGCAGGTGAGAACTCTGCCTGCTGAGCCACCGTGGTCCGCCCTAGTCTTCATTTTTAAAGGTATAAAATAATGATAATGATACCCATTATACAGGGTAATTGCAACAAAAAGTATAAATTATATTAGCTGCTAAACAATTAGTAGCTATTATTACTATGATTGACAGGTTAGTATAAAAGTTACATCCAAGGCAGATAAAAATCAGAGACCACTTCCTTCTTAAGTCTTTTCTAATAATTTTAGTTAACATTGTACTCTGCTTCTTGATTACTTTAGCATTTACTGACCATATTTAATTTAATTTTTTATTATACCCTATCTTTTTCTTCTCTAATTATTTCATAAGGGTAAGGCTTGAGTCTAAACATCATCATAATCTCCTGAAGAGAAGAATGGGAGTTAACACGGTTAACTTTTTCCCCCTGGTATAGAACTTCACACACACACACACACACACACACACACACACACACACACACACGCACACACACACACACACACACACACACACACGTTAAATAAATGAATCTACTAGAATATGCAAGTAAAAACTTCAAATAAAAGTTAAAACTGATAGAACTTTTGGTTAACTATAGTTATCCTTAAGTTATTTACTCTTTTGGGGGCTATACTGTCAAAATTATTTTGTATATCACTCAGTGAATCTTATTCAAGTGTAAGAAAAGTCAAATAAGCATGAACTCCATCAATACCAGACTATTATAAACAATTAAGGTGAAGTCAGATCAGATCTCATGTTAGTAAAAGTAATTAAGAGAGAATAAGTTTAATATTATGAAATAATGACTCAATGAGGGAAATTTTGAAAATTTGGAATTTTTTCTCTATATCAATAGCAGATCTACCACAATCACTTCTACATGCAAATAATTACTATCACATTCCTGCTACATTACATACCCCAAATTAAAATCCTTACCTGGGTATGCTAAGGCTCATCATGTTCTACTCAGTGTAATTACACGTTATTTTCTTCTATTTTTCCTATACATACTCTATGCTCAGGGTTGACACTCGTTTATACTGTGCCTTTTGGTGAAGTAAAAAGCAGTCACTGCACAGGTGCAAGGTTGAGGAAATAAGCAGATGTACCTTTGCGGAAATCCAAGGAAGGCACCCCTTCTTCTGAATGGAAGCGGCACAACAAAAGATACCACTGTTTGGGAATAGAGCATGCTCTGGGTTTCAGCCAGCTGATGCCCTGTGTACACTCCTTGTACAGTAAAAAACTTATGAAATCTTATCCAGCAGGCTTCTTTATGTTCCAGCAAAATGAAATTACTCAGTATTCCTCCAATTTTTCTTATCTATCTTCATTTGTACCTTGATTTTTTCCCTCTGTGGGCAGTCACTGGGAATCGAAACCAGGTCTCCGGCATGGCAGGTGAGAACTCTGCCACTGAGTCACTAGTGGCCCATCCTGTACCTTGATTTTTGTGAATTCCAAATCCTCTTAACCACATTCAGACAGAATCAGTCATTATTTCCTCTATGATACCCCTTTACCTTCACTTTTAAAAATCATTGCATTTATTATATTTTATTGGATTTATGTTTACACAACTGTCTCCCTACTAGGCTATATGATTCTTAATGGAAAATTTCATATTTTATTCACATTCATAAACTAAATGATTAGTACTATCTTGTATACATTGTTCATTCAGTGAATGAATAAATTGGTGAATCCATGAATCCACGACTGGACAACTTCGTGATTAGACACATCAATGGATGGATAAAGATGAATAAATGAATGACTAAAAAAATGCTTTTATATTTACCTGAAATAATCTATTCCTATATCTGATAAGATCTTATACTGTGAGTTTCTATTCAAATTTCCTATTTTATGTTTTTTTCCCCACAATTCTTTTAGTAATCCAGAGGGCATGATTTTTAATACCCCACAACAACAATGAAAGAAATATTTACGGCAGGCTTTGAGCTAAGAGCATTCCATAAGTTCACTCATGTAATCTTCCCAGCAACCAAACAGGGTAGAAACTTTAATTATCATTTCTCACCTATTAATAAATTGCTTCTATGCCCCTGAGAAAACCATGCCCTGCAGCTATAAAGTAACTTGTTCATGTTCGCACAACTTGAAAGTGTTGAAATCAGGACTCTGATTCAGAGCCCAAATTTCTAACCACTACATTATACCTTTTTTTGTTTACTTATATTTTATCCTCCCAAAGTTGAGTGTTGGGCACAACAACTGGTACTCAATAAAGGGTGATCAATGAAATTAAGTAACAAAATCTAAATGAAGCTCTCTTCAGACAACTGCAAGAATTACTGAAATCCAAACATGAGTGTCTTTATTTAAATAATCACATATATCTGAAAAGTACAGTAGAAAGAAATTCTAAATATGGAATTGTAATGACTACATGCACAAATTCATATTTTAATACATTTATATTTGGGGCTTCGTTTTCCTCCCAAAAAAACTAATGCAAAATGTAAGAGGAAGTGTTATGAAACTACACTCATAAACATGTTTCAAACCCTGCAGAATGTATCTAAACAAGATGTTACATTTGAAAGAAAGTACTTTATTTACAGTGCTAATAAATTTATATAACAAGCCCCTTCGTTTTGCTCTTTAAATTCTTTAAAATGAATAATCTCCCTGTCTTTTTTCCTATTTAACAGATGAATCCATTTAGTTATGTTGAAGCCACAACCATACATGATAAAGTCATTGGCTTACGTACAAGCAGAACAGTAAACAGGCTTTGAGCAGGTAAACTGAGGCACCATGGAACCCACAGAGGGGTAATATCAGCAACTGCTTGCAAGGAAAGGAAGAAGCAAAACCTAAGAGAAAAGTAACATGTAGCCAGATAAAATGGGTGTAATAGGGGAAAGGCTCAGACTCAGGAAAAATTTTGGTTTGATGGGGAAATTCAAATTGGCATTACAGGCTAAAGGGTTTGAGCTTTACCTTGAGTACAAAGAGGAGTGCTGAAAAGCCTTATGTGACGGAATTACAGCCAAACTTGTTTTCTAGAACGATGAACCCATTTGCTGTGTAGGGGAATTTTTTGAGAGGGTGGAAAATGGAGACATTTTAAAGAGGTGATAGGGGTCAGAATTAATTTGATGACAGTGTAAGGACGGAAAAATCCCACTTTGTCTTTACGGTCTTTTATAAGTTCATCACTGCTTAGCACTTTGCATCCAACACCCTGGTAGGAGGGTTTAAGTTGATTTTACTTGTCAGAAATTTTACCTATCTTTCACCTCTACTCACTTTTTAAAAACGTAATTCAATACTTTGTCTGACAAATTGGAACCCATCAGCCAAATTTATAACTCTCAATGTTCACAATTTTTTAACTTTATATTTCAAATAATATCATTCCTGGAAATATGTATTTTTAGAGCATGTGAATTTTTTTTCTTCCTCATTCCTAAAGGTTCATTTCTCTCCTTTCAGGAGTCACTGAAACCTAAGTAAAATAATTGCATTTTTTCCAGTACAAATTTATCAGATTGAAGAAAGCAAAAAATAACAGAAATGGAGTAAAGAGAGAAAACATTTAACATGCATTTAGAATGGTAGTTACAAAGTATTACAAAACCAAAATTACCATAAAATAGACTAAGTATGCTGTTTATAATTTTAAAAGCTAAAAATGGATTTAAGTATTTAGAAAAAAAAGTTAAAGCAACCCATCCACCACTGACTCATACCCAATTTTACCTTTTCAAATCTTTTTTTAGAATCTATGCCCTCCCACCATTTTCACTCTTGCAAATTCAATTCACACATTCACTGAGTTTCCTATGGCCTAGCACAATAGCCTCTTCTCTTATCTCCTGATTTCACTTTCATTTCTTCAAGGAGCTAACAGGCAAATCAGTGAAATGTACGGTCAACTAAAAATTGTAACCTCACACAAAAGAATGTACACACTAAAACACATGAAGGAGATTTTAATGAGATAGAATTGATCAGAAGTATACAAGAATGAAGAATCTAAAAAAAGATAAATAGTTCATAAATAAGGGTTTGTACTTTAGAGATGTTTTATGATTAGGAAAATTTGCGTGAATTTTAAATCTTTCAACTGTTTTCCTGAGTTTTCTTATTCTGAGATTGTGTCTTTCCTACTGCTTTCATAAAAAGCCATGTTAATATATGTTATTAAATGTTATACTTCATGTGTTTGATTGCTTATTTGTGTTAATGCCATCCCTCAGTAAAATAAGAAGCTGTCAACCCTGCAATCGCTCCCAAACTAACTTTGGAAATTTTAGTAGTCTGAGAAATCTAGAAGTTTGAGGACTGCTTACTTAAAGGGTATGGGTCTATCAGAAATGTTAAGTAATTGAGACAGAATAGGTTTGGGAGAGCATGTTCTGCTTACAAGTAGTGAATGAGAAGTGTAGGTAAAACACCCACATGCAGACGTCCGGGGTAAGTGGTTCATGGAAGAGAGAGACCAGTTGGAAGACAGCTTAGGGAATTATGGAGAAGAAGGTGAACCTTGAGAGTGCTATGAAGACAAAAGTAGAATTGGAAAATAAAAACACAGGGTGAGAGGGGTTTGGGGAGAGAAAGACCAAAAGGAGCCAAAGAAGAAAGCTGTCCTCCCCAGCTACATGTCTTAAACAGTTCCCTCGGTGCATCTCTGAGAACATGCTCTTCTCCTTTGGCAAGCATCAACATTCTCCTATTGGTTCAGAAGTTTCTGCCTATTAAAATCATACTCTTTTTTTTTCTTTCTATGTTTAGCTCCTTTCAATGTAGGACTAATTTGAACAGTATTTGTTAATTTTAGATTTGGTATCTCCAAAACTTTGCTTCCCAAATAATTGCTTTGTCTCTATGCAAAACCCATACACCCATTCCTAGAGCCCTAAATTCCTAGGACACCTAACTCTAGTCCAGACCCCAGACCCCAGCATCTCAAGCCCCATTACTCAGATATGCCAGGAAGAAGTGGGAGTGGGTTGGTGAACCAAACATAAACAAAAATGATACACTCGGTATCAACTCCAGGCTCCATCCCATAGATAAAAGGCCCACTATGAAGTACAAAAACAGTAAAAAGACAACCAGAATAAATTAAATGTTTGAAAGAAAGGAGGTAGGAAGGAATATTTTGAGTAGAATCTTTTTCTCCAATAAGAAAGAGAATAAGGATTGTATTAACACAAGCAAACTTTTCTGGAAACATTCTATACAAATGAAATCATAGAGCAAGAAGACTACAGAACATTTAGTCAACAAGTAGAATACTGAGTTCCAGTAATACTTTTTCTCCCAAGACCACACAGTCACTGTACCAGAGTATGTCCAACTTTACATTTCATTTTCATATGTTACATGTTCACAGCAAAACTAAACAACTAAAAAGAAACCACAATTGAAATTTATAAAATATTGATTTTCTTACTTCTAAAAGGCATAGAATTTGGGAATTGGATAGGTACTCATCGGGTCCAAATGGATAGCCAAAATAGTTTTCTAGACTAAATACAGTCTCTCTCCTACCATATCACGTACTATTTGGATTTGAGAACTATATTATCTATATATTTAAGCCATGAGGACATATTTTGAACAGAACAGGAACAAAGACTTCAGGGCATTCCACTGGTTCAAATGCACATGAACTTTTAGACAATTAAACAGTTCTACTATATAGTCCATAACTTTTCCAAGTAATATATATCCAAGTAAGTATATATGTGAGATATTTCATGCACAC
Organism: Tamandua tetradactyla; assembly: GCF_023851605.1. Taxonomy (NCBI): domain Eukaryota; kingdom Metazoa; phylum Chordata; class Mammalia; order Pilosa; family Myrmecophagidae; genus Tamandua; species Tamandua tetradactyla. The sequence continues at coordinate 59,121 of NC_135331.1, read as the reverse complement.
TGATTATATATCTTATAGAGATGCTCATATGTATAAGTAGCAAAATTAAATTAAAAACTGCTTATTGGAAAAATGACTGAAATTGATGCCAAATACTTACCTGTATATATCTGTGAATGTACCAAGAAGCCTGCTTTCCATCAGTCACTGATTCCACTGTAGCGTTTGCCATACCAAAAATATCACCACCTGCAAACACCCATGGTTCACTGGTTTGCATCGTTTCTGGATCCACTTCTGGGAGATCCCATCTGTTAAACTTTATAGGACTCAAGGCTTCCTTTACTGAAAAAATAAAAAGGAAGCGAATGACAACAGGCAATGACTAATCTGTGCATCATATTATAATAATTTGAAAATTACAATTTAATTTTGTTCCAGGGATTCAAACAACTGTTTTTTAATGAACCATAAAAGTGGAAAACCAATGAAATATCTAAATTAACAACACAGTCAAAGTGCACTGACTTAACCAACTCACTTGAAATATGCCTCACATGTATGAATTAAAGACCACAGATTTGACCACAGATTTGCTGTCAAAGAGGTATGGATCCATCGAGACAGAAAGTATATGCCTTTAAATGCACAGAAAATGCATTTTCTAAAACTTTATTTATCCATACAATTATTTCCTGCTATTCTTCATATGATTCCTTGTGTGTCACAAGTGTAGGCTATCATGGATTTGGGCTGATGGTCAATCCTTTCCTTTCCCAAGTTGTTATGAAGCAAAACAAGATGAAATCTGCATTTTCACCAAATTGTTTGCATTTAGTGTTAAGCAATTTAATGGACCCAGGATTAGAGTGAACTTATACTTATGTAGCAATTTATGTTTTGTTTTGTAAATAACTAATGCAAACTTCAACCATCAGCACTTTGTGAAAATTGCTCTGAAAAATAATATTATAGTTATTTTCAAAATATTCCGAATTCCAGTGGTTCTAATTGTCACAGAACAGGAAGAGGTTGTATTCCTTTAAGAAACATATTTACAGGATCTGTAACCAGGCACATTATCCTGAGATTTGAGAGAGAGAAATGAATGCAGATTACAGATAAGGCCGATTAAGACACAAAAGGAATACATGTATATGGCACCTTATCTGATGGAGCCAAGTGAGCTAGTGTTTAGGACAGGATCACGGCCCAGTGGCCTCTCCAGGTGCTCACATCACAATTTTTAAATATAGCACCTCAGGACAGACTAAGGGAGCTATTCATGACTCCAACTTAAAAAATAAACAAAAAACAGGGACAACTTAAACTAAAGGAAAAAAGTTTAGAGAGGTCCTGGAACAGAAAAGTCAGGTTTTGAATAGATTAAAGAATCAAGTAGAATGTAAAATAAGTCAATAATAAAACCTGCTACTCTGGCATCTGAAACCATTTAAACAAGAAGAGAAAACACACAATAAATCTTGGTATCTATTTTTAGCTCTTCCTTTAAAGAGTAACAGAATTATATCATGTTTGTCCCACAAGATGGTAGCTTCTAGGAGAAAGGGTTTATATCCATGCTGACAGCCACTGTGCTACAGAGCTCAGCTCAGGGCCTGCTGTATAGGGGACATCCTCGACTCAATGGATGAATGAACAAATGAAGTAGGTGGATCACTGTTATCATACTCAGGTTTTCATCTAAGAATTTGCTGACCTTTGCATTTGTTATGTTGTTTTACCTTTTATAGAGAATAAAATTAAATATTCATGCAATTATTTTCAGTGCAGAATGGCATTTCAAGGCTTTTCTCATGTCTTTAAAGGTCACATGAAAAGAGCCCTTTATCCTTTGTTCCCCACTGCATAACAGATCATCACTACCATCTGTTGACAGTTACTTGAGTTGCAAGAAAGTCAATACTGAGCATGACTGGTCAATTTAACCTATTTTAAAAATGGCAACTGTAACATACCATCATTGAATGATTTGTATAATCATGTATACAGGTAAGGGGTGAAAAAATAATTTTCTTATGTAAAATGGGTTATTTGTTCAAAACTTTGATCTAACTTTGTCCCGTATAGAGACTTGGAATAAACATGATTTTTAAATGAGAAAGGATTCAAAATTATTTCACTAGAAGATCAAACCCTTTTCCACATTTATGTCCTTTCTTAAGAGCCCTATCCCTGAAAGTGAAGCACAAATTTTACTTTAAGCTTGAGCATGGTAGAGATCATTCCTCAGTTATCTTTAGAGTCAAAGACATGTAGGCTGTGAAGTTACTGAAGTTTGAGCTTCAGGGTTCTTCACTTGCATGGGCCACTTTCAAGGTCTTATGCCTAATTTTGAATTTATGATATTTTTTTCTTAAAACAGTCCCCAAATTACATAAACTTCAGGACTCATAAGGGCTGAGTCTGCCCTGCATAGAGCACATTACATGTGGTAGGTGCTGAATAAATGCTTGCTGAATTAAATTATTCTTAAGGATTATGCTTTACAATTTCTTACTAGATGTGAAAATGTACCGAATATGATTCACTTTAAAAATAGAGCTCCAGGGCGGTGCAACAGTGGCTCAGTGGCAGAATTCTTGCCTGCCATGCTGGAGACCCGGGTTTGATTCCTGGAGCCTGCCTGTGAAAAAAAAAGGAAAAAAAAATAGAGCTCCATCAACAAATAAAGCCAATAAAGACTTAAGAGAAGCCGCTGTAAGTTTAATATATAGGTTCTGCATTTCTTAATATATTTAACACCATCATGTCACCCCAATGAGCATTTGTATGTGAATTTAAAAGCATTTTCATAGGATTGCCACTCGACACATAATGCGTTGTTACACCTCCCTAAACAATACATGCGCACGTACACTTTAAAAATATGTTCTCTTTCATTCATGTTTATTCATTTTCTCCTTTGAGGACCTGAAACTGAATATTAAAACTTCTAATTATTTTTATCATTTGTAATACCCAACTAAACTTACTAATAACTAAACAACAGTTTGACACTGTAGTCTAAAATAGTATAAGCTCTTTTTTTCATAGTGAGTATTATCTCAGCCTTCTTTTAAAAATTATCTACTGAATTTTCTCGCTGCTCTTTTTGGAGGCCCTCAACTGTAATATGTTCATTGTTTCGTTCCAGAAATCAATAGTAGCTGATAATGTTATTAACACACTACAGAAAAGCTTACACCAACAAAATTAGAGACAACCGTGTCAATTTTAATAGCTAATATTTTTATTTTCAAGATCTATAAAAATCAATGAAAAAGTGGAACATAGACAACTTATACGCAATATGCTACAGTAGGTCAGAAAGCATTCTATACCATGGTGGTACCAAGTCAAGGAAAGATGGTTCATCACAACTAGAACATCAAATGGTTAGGATCATTTCCCTGCAAATTTTATTTAAGCCTGTGTAATATATAGCATTCATAAACTTGATGAAATTTTGCTGAATCCAATTATGGATCCAGATAGCATGCTGTATGCATTTTCCCTGACCCTTTTGAATAGTTATGTTACAATTTAACCATACATTTAAGCTCCAAAGTATTTAACTAAGAACTCAAATCAAGGTATATCAGTGACAAACATCCATGACCATTTTATTCATAACTTGTCATTAAATGGTTCGTTTCCTTTCATTGCCTCTCATGAAGACTTTCACTCTCCTTATCAACTTATGTAACTGTCCATCTATAAACTTCTCACAATTCTGCCGATGTTTTTAACTTAGAATTCAATGAAAATAAATCTCAGAGGCAAATCTTCTGTTCTTTTTACCAGCTTGGAAAGAGTGAAAAGCATAAGTGAGTGAAAAATGTATATTTACATTTGCAAACCAAATAACTGCTTGCCATCTCCTATGAAGTGTTAAATGAATATTAATGGAAAGATTGTATTTTTTTCTTGCTTGCTTATAAAATAAATAGGGGAGAAGGGATTTTCTCTTATGATCATGCCCAGTTTTCCTACAGATTTCTGTGAGACTACATCGTGATCAAAACTGAAGCGTATGTCCCAGTAGCTCCACAGTTGAACAGAAAAAGAACTTGAAAGAGAATCCTAAAACATGCTTATTCACAGTCTACATTATTCTGCAAATCGGAGAAAAATGTGTGAGATGATATGGTGTCTGGGATTTTATACAGTCTTTAAAAAGAACTAAAACATCCTTAATTCATACAAAACATTCAAGATTTATGTTAATTTTCTGCTTTAATTACTACTATGTTCAAATGTGCTTATTGAAAAAAACAAAGACACTCTGCAGTGGCTTTATAACAAGAAATGTTTTAAAATAGGAACTTGTGTTAGATTCTGCTGTCAACTTGGCTAGGTGAGCATACCTAGTCTTGTTACTGCGATGTAAGCCAACGGTACGTGTACCTCATCTGTTGCCAATTACATCTGCAGTCAGCTAGGAGGCGTGTCTGATGCAATGAGTGACCTTTGACTTAACTGGCTGGTGCTTAAAGGAGAGAGCGCAACGCAGCACAGCCTAAGCAGCTCGGCATTCCTCATCTCAGCACTTGCAGCTCAGCCCAGGCCTTTGGAGATGCAGAAAGAAGTCACTCCAGGGAAAGATGTTGGAACCCAGGGGCCTGGAGAGAAGACCAGCAGAGACCATCTCATGCCTTCCATGTAAGAAAGAACCTCAGTGGAAAGTTAGCTGCCTTTCCTCTGAAGAACCAATAAAATAAATCCCCTTTTATTAAAAGCCAATCCGTCTCTGGTTTGTTGCATTCTGGCAGCTAGCAAACTAGAACAGAACTTTTAGTCAATTTAATGATATGCATGAAATGATTTTTTTATATAGACTTAATTGTATTGTGACACGTAAGTTCTTCAATAAGCCACAGCTTAAAATTGCAGAAACTGTCCCTCAGGGCACATCACTAGTAGATGCAGATTGCCAAGATCAATTAAATTGATGTAACTGTCCTGTCATGTATGTAGAAGAGAAACCCACAACATATGACAAGTATAATTCTCAGTATTTATAAAAAGATGTCAAGAATGTTATATTTTAGTACATAAATATAAATTAGTTCTCCATAAACAATGAAATAATACTACAATAGAAATCATTATGTGGAAAGATTATTACTATTCTTTGGCGAATTTGCTATTTTATAAAACAATGAGGGGAATAAAAAATTTCAATATTTATTATAAAATGCTATTTGAAAACAGATGAATTCATGCAAGTGCTTGAATTTTTTTTAACCTATTGAATTTTATATAACTTATTACTTACTAGGACCAAAGCACAATGAAAAAAAAAAGGTGAGTTGAAGAGCTGATGCAATATTCAGAGCTGAAAGCAAAATCTCAGTAAGAGCAAATAAATTCTAATTACAGGGCCAGGATACCACGTTTCTATTTAAATAGAGTAACTTGTTTAAAGGAAGGGACAGAAATGGAGAGGGCCTTTAACTGGGAATACCAAGCCTGATGGCATAAGCTTTGTCTTTATATCTCCCTTCTGCCTTCATGTATTTTAATCAGTATGCTATCCCTCAAAACAATGGTGATCAAAATGAAGATCAATCATTGCCTTCCGCAAACCTCTCAAATGGTACTCTTGCTTTTGTGCCTCTGGTTCCTCCAGGACCCCAATTGCCACCTCTAATTCTCTTTAGAATAGATTTTTTATAATATTCTATTTTTCCTTTAATCATCTATTTTGATAAAGTTTGGTTTTAACATGGTTCTCCCTTCCCCTTGCCATTATACATCTTCCTTTACCTGATTTCTTAGACTAACTTACACTGATTGGGCTACTTTTCACCACCCAATTATGCTTTACATTCTGTCTCTTTAAAGAAAATATTGTCACTTTGGTCACCAAATTTTGTCATCCCTCAGTCCTCCTTCATTGTGCCTTTCTTTCAATAGTTGAATCATCTTTAATTTTGAAAGTATCTCTCTTTGATCTGCAGAAAGCTGCTCTATCTGGGCTCACCTACGTTAAGTTTGAACTATCCTTCTCAGGCTCCAGCCTCAATTCACCTCCTAATCCTCCTCTTTCCAGCTATGAAATATTCAGTCTACCACACAATCCCTGCCAGAAATCAGTCATCTTGTGCTTTCAATTTCACCTCTATGAAAATGGTCACGAATTCTGCATTGACCTCTTACTTGTAAGATGGACTGCCAGAGATTCCAGTGTGGAAGCTCTAATACCCCTCCCATATCGTCACATCCAAGACCCAGCTCACGAAGCTTCCTCTGAGCCTTCCAGCTAGGTCCTCAACATTTCCTGGCAATTTCATAACGTTATTAATATGCATGCTTGTCCACTTGTCCTACTTGTTGTAATCACCACTCATATCCACCTCAGTCTTTTGACTGACCTGACTTCATTTTTTTGTACTCACTGGCAGGAGAAATCCTTGCCTTGTATTTCATTAAGGGCATGGAAACCATCACATAGAAAATCCTCTGTCTTCCAATCACCCAAACTACAAATCTGATGACTCTGTACAAATTCTCTTTTTCTTCCAATTAACAGTAAAGAATGACCCCTCCTCCTATTAAAGGGCAGTGCCTCCACAAGGGCCAGAGAAATCTCTTCCTACCTTGTAGGGATTTTGTTCTCTGGGTCAAACCCTCTCTCCTCTATTGTTAGATGTTCCCCATTAGCATTCAAACCCTCTCCATGTTAGATGCTCTCCATATGCATTCAAATATATATAATACCTCCCATCTGTAAACCATTCCAGAACTGCATTTGCCTCCCCAAGCTTCACTGAATCTCATTTTCATTAGTATGATTAATTAGCTCCAGGTTGCCAAATCCAGAATCTTTTCTCAGTGATCACCTTGCTTCAGGGCCAGGAGTAAGGTGAGGTGAGTGAAGAACCTCAAGAACAAAATGTAAGGAGGGCTGCACTCTCAGGGTCATGGAAGTGGAGGGAGGCACCTCATTCACCTCACTATAGTAGTACTGTCTTTCTTGATTTCTTGGTAGCACTCAACTGATGACCACTTCCTCCTCATACAAGTCCTTCATTTCAGCTCAGATGACACCACATTACTGCTTATCCATCTGCAATATTCTTTGCTGCTACTAACCCAGAAATAGAGTCTTATAATTTTGGCATTATTCTTTGAGTCTGTCTTCAGTTATCTCAGCATTCAGACAGTAACCATGTTCTGACAATTCATTCTCTTCATATCATCCTCATTTAATGAGGATTGTAAAGAAATGCAAGCAGCACTTATTGATCCCTTGTAAGTGGCAGGCATGATGCTGTATATTTCCTTTAAATATCTCATTCAATCTTCAAATATAGGCATTTATCATCTTAAATGCAAGTCGTTGCCTTCAAAATTTTTTGAGAGGCAGGATAAATGTCTCAAGAGCAGTCTGTCAAAGCTTCACCACTGGGGAGCATGAGAGTAGCTAAAATGAAGTAGGTGGGGTTTGAAAGATCAGAAAAGAATTCCTGTCTTGCCCACTGTGCTGGCTTGAAAATATTATGTACCCCCCAAAAGCCATGTTTTAATCCTGATTCAGTACTGTAGGTTGGAATCTTTTGATTAGATTTTTCCCACAGAGGTGTGACAGCCCAATTGTGGGTGTGGCCTTTGATTAGATGGAGATGTGACTCCATCCATTCCAGGTGGGTCTTTAGTTTACCAGAATCCTCTAAAAGAGGAAACATTCTGGAGAAGGCCAGAAATGACAGAGTGTACAAAAACTTCAGAGCAGAGCTGACACAGATGCTGACACTTGGAGAATAGACACAGGGATGTTTGGAAATGATTGGAGCCCAGGAGACATCACAATGAGATGCTAAGCAAGCCAGAATCTAGAGAGAGCCAAGGGAAGCCAAGAGATGAAAGCTACCATCTAAGAAGCAAAGTGAGGAACCCCCATAGGAACAGAGGCTGAAAGCAATGGAGCCCAGGAGCAAGGGACCAGCAGATGCCAGCCACATGACTACCCAGCTGACAGAGGTGTTCCTGACCCATCAACCTTCATTTGTGCTAAGGTATTTTTCCCTAGATGCCTTAGTTTGGACACTTTCATGTTCTTACAACTGTAAACTTGCATCTTATTAAATTCCCCTTTTTAAAAGCCGTTCCATTTCTGGTATATCACATTCCAGCATTTGCAAACTAACACAACCACTAAGACCAAATTTACACATTCAGCCTTTAGGTATCGCTTCCAGTTGAACCTTTTCTTTTCCTTTTCTGCTAAAACTGCAACTCATTCCTTCATATTCCTCCCATACCTTGTATGAACATCTAAATTAGTAACTTTGTGACTTTATTTCAGTTATTTGTTTTGCCTTGATTACTCTGAGAGTTCAAGGACCATATCTGAATCAGCAACTTCCCCAGCATCTAGCACAAGAATTGGCACATAAGAGGAACCCAATAAATGTGTCTGGGACCTAAAAATATACTAACTGTTCCATTTATTTAGCATTCTCATTATCCTACATTAATTATTCTTCTTATAGTTCTGACTGTCCTTTAGATAGGAAACCCAAATATTCCCCAGTATTAGTTAGGGTTCTCTAGAGAAACAGAATCAACAGGGAACACTCACAAATATAAAATTTATAAAAGTGTCTCACGTGACCACAGGAACGCAGAGTCCAAAATCCACAGGGCAGGCTGTGAAGCCGACGACTCCAATGGAGGGTCTGGATGAACTCCACAGGAGAGGCTAACCAGCCGAAGCAGGAATGGAACCTGTCTCCTCTGAGTCCTCCTTAAAAGGCTTCCTGTGATTAAATTTAGCATCACTAATTGCAGAAGACACTCCCCTTTGGCTGATTTCAAATGGAATCAGCTGTGGATGTAGCTGACGTGATCATGACCTAATCCTATGAAATGTCCTCATTGCAACAGACAGGCCAGCACTTGCCAATCAGATAAACAGGTACCACAACTTGGCCAAGTTGACACATGTCCCTAACCATGACATCCCTTTTTATTTATTTATTTAGTTTTTAAAATACAAGCTTCTAGAAGAAACACAGTGACTATTGTAGAATAGGCATTTGGTCAATTTGACTTAGCTATTCGCTTCCCCTGCTGCCATGGTTAGATTATTTCTAGTTTGGATATGCTTGTAGAATTCAGGCAATGTTAAATGACAGATCTGATTCTCCCCCAAGTTAAACAGAAAATATGGATGTCAATAATAGCCTGTAGAAACCTTTTGTTTTATTTACATTCTGCTGGGAGTTTTATTCCCATTTCCTAAAATGGCCAACTAATAAATTCATATTCAAAGTTGTCCAAGCACTTCACCTTTATTTGCTTGTTTTTCTGCAATAATTCCATCTACTTAAGACTCTAAACTACTTGAAGATTTGATTTTATTTTCTCTGGAAGCTATCTCCTCAAAGAGGTCAGTGTCCTTGAAGTAAATATATGGGGATTGGTTTCAAATTCTCTGTTGGGTTATGAAATGCTGTACTTTGATTTGCTTATTTATATTCAATGATACCATCTACTTAACAACTACAAACTCCTTGAAGGAACTGATCATCCTTTAATCTGATTTGGACCATAATCATAATAATTCTATGCATATTCGAGTGCTTAATACTTCTTAATATTATGAGAGTGAAAAGAGTAGAATGGCTACTGAAACATTTTATATAAACTTTTCAGTGAAAGAAGCTTTTAAAATGCTGAATGATGTCATTGAGTGACACAATTCTAGAAAGGGTTAAGAAAAGGATTAATATAAAATTCCCATTTGCTGCATTTAAAGCATAAAGAAAAACAACAAAAAGCCAGTAGTAAATTACACTACTTGCAAAAACAATATTATTAAAATATAAGTGAATACTGAAAAATATTTTAATTAACAAAATAAATCAAATGGAAAAGATTCCCTAAATAGAGCTTTAAAAGTTAAGCCTATGTGTTTGCCATGACTAATTATGTATCCATGTAATGTGTGTTCAATTTGGGCTTATTTAAATAGCAGAAATGCTCATTAGCTGCAGTATATCTGTGAAGCTTCAGTAAATAGTTTAATGGTTTTTATGTTTAACCAATTTCATAAGTTCCTGTAATTTTAGCTTTAGAAGCTCATTAATGTTATTTTTTGATATCCATCTTATGACTTTTTTCTTCCTTGTCAATCAGCAGTAGACAACTCAATGCAAATTTAAAACAGTAGAATTTCATTAAACAACTTTAGTACAAAAGTAATGCATGATTCAAAAGTACAGCTTTTTATAGGGTACACATTTATGTTATTATGTAGTATAAAATATATTTGGTATTAGAAAAGGTTAAATTCAATTCAAAGTTCACAACGATAACAATGGCAAGTATTTATTGAGTGCTTCCCATGTGGCTGGTTCTGAGCTAGTCACTGTATATATTGTCTCTTTAGATCTTCACAGAGTAGTTATTATCTCAATTTTATACCTGTGGAAACTGAGGCTGAGTAAGTTGCCTAGGTCACACCCCTAGGATTTGAACCTAACTACACACTAGCTTCAGATTATTGACTCGGAAAGCCTGGAGGTGTTCAGGGGCATTTGGAGGTGCACCTACAGTTTGGCAAAGGCTCTGAATCTTAGGTTTAGATGCAGTCATAAGGATGGTTAAGATTCCCAAGGAAAGAGTACAAATGCAGGAGGAAATAGAGTCCTTACTGTCACAGCAAAAGCAACCTGAGTTAAAGTCAGAAAAGGAATCATCAGAATTACAGGAGAATCAAGACATTTCTGAGTCACAAAAGTCAAGTGAAGAGACAGTTTCAAGAATGGTCAAGTACAAGATAAATCTAAGGAAGATAACTTGATTTGGTAATCTGGAGGCCAATGAGATGCAAAAAGATGCGATGGTTAAACAGTGAAGGCAAAAATCAAAGTAAAAGAGGTTAAGGAGAGAGGACCTGGCAAGAATGGAGAAGTAACACATACTGGCTATTCTTTTGACAAGTTTAGCAATGACTGCATGGGAAAATTTTAAGGCAGAAGACTGCAATTCATTCATTCAATTAACAAATAATTATTGCCTACTGTGTACTGAATCCTGCTGTAGGCACTGTAGTAAATAAGGCACTTGTCCTTATGGGGTGTATATTTCACTTAGCATAAGATAGAAAATAAAATGCATACAAGTAAGTGAATTTGAGAATGGCAAAAATGGCTAAAGAAAGGGATTATGTGAAAGGGAGTATAACAAGGTGTGGGGGGGGTGAGAAGAAGGAGGGAGGAATGCTTTACTGTAGGTGGTATAGGGAGTCAAGACAGTCTCTTTGAGGAGATGACATCAGAGCTGAGACATGAAGGCTAAGAAGATCCAGCTATGTGATAATTTGGAGGCAGATCATTCACAGTTGCAGAAGCTTTGAGGAGAAGGTGATGTTGATGCATTTGAGGAGTAGAAGGAAGGACTCTGTGGGTAGAGGAAAGAAGGCAAGATGGAGGAGATGAAGCCTGAGAACAAGGCAGAGCAGATCATAGAAGGCTCTTTAAACTATGGTAAGGATTGTGTTCTAAATAAAGTGGGAAACCACTGGGGGACTTGGAACAAGGGAGTGAAATGATCTAATTTACTTTTATAAAGTAGATTCTGGTGAAATTATAAGAAAGTGGGAAGAGAAGCAGGGAAACTATTTAGGATTGCATTTCTCAATGCCAGAGGACGTGTCCACTATCTGATATTTCCCTCAACAGAGGGAGTTCTGGCTGGCCTTCACATGACACTTCATATCAACACCACTTTCAAATGTTTTTGTCCTTAGTGTGAATTTTCTGTAGGGTTATTAAGATGAAGAAGTCATTTCATTATTTTCATCCAAACAGTTAACCATCTCTTCATTCATTCAGTGAATACACTTTGCTGGGTCCTTTGGATTAAAATATGAATAAATTATCCTTATTTTCAATATAGTTTAGAAATATATATATTATATTTCATACATAATGAAGTAGTAGAAGACCAGGGGCCCAAAAGGAGGAGAATATTTAATGCATAATACATGCTCCCTATGTGTGTGAGAGGAGCATAATTAATATACATGTCCCTCTAGATTTCTAGTCCCTACCCATACTGTAATATAATTCAGAAACCTTAGACTAACACTAAAACATTTCATGAATTAACAGCAATGTTTTCCACTCTTATTCTACTATTTCTCACTGCATACCCTATGATCTAGCCAAATGAACTCTTAGATGCATTTATCCAGTTTGTTCACTCTGACTGCAGTGAGCTTTCTTGTATCTGTATTTTCTTAATTCTTACCCAGTCCTCATCCTTATAATCTGCTGCCTCCTTAAAACCTTGTCTGATCCTTCCAGATGGAAGTCATCTCTCCACTCTGTATGTTACAATAGCAATTAGCAATGCATCTGTTCCTCCTTTAGTCACACTTTACTTATGACATTGTTATGTGCATTTTCCTCCCTCGATTAGACTGCAGGCTTCTGTAGACAGGAACAATGTATACATTTTTTTTGTATATCCTGAAAAACTAATACAGAATCTCATATACTCAATAATTACAGAATGAAAAAAAATGTTAAGTAAAATCCCTTGAGTATGAATGGGGGACAAATTAGAAAGGTTTCAAAGTTAAATTGAGGCATTTGGGAAGGATAATTGTGGATTTTAAAGTATGGGAGTAACGAGTGATACTGGTGATTTAGAAGTTCAATTGGCAGCAGTGTGCAAATATAGGGGAAAACACTAGCCCATATTAAACCAAGTGACCTGTCAGCACACTTTGCAGAGGGCTTGGAAAGTCATTGGACACTTATAAACACATACTGCATAATATGCTGGATACTTTCACACACTTGATCAGGAACAAATGGTTAAATAAATAAAAGTGCTTTGAAAACACTTTAAAGAGCTTCAAAATCACAAATATTATGATTATGGCTGCCATGTAATGGAAGGCTGGTATTAGACAGCATAATCCATATACAGCTTGGGCAGGATCCCTCAACTGATGTGAAGTTGGTTCTAGTTTTCCCCTCCAGCAATGTCAGCATAATTGGGAAATCTGATAAATTACATGTACACATTACATTTGAATTGGGTAGCTACCATATTTTGCAGATAGATATTAAATGTGATTTTCCTACCGGTTCAATAAGACCTTACATTTATGCAGGTCAATGTCTAATTTACTGGAAAACACCTAAAACAGGCATATTGTCTTTTTATATCATTCTTGAAGCCAAGAGCACAAATGCAAAGTAATTAACAATAGTAATCACAATCTGCAACACAAAATACATCTTACTGAGGCCAACAATGCAGTCTTAATCATTACATTATAATTGAAATCTTACATTTTTATTTTGCATTCATAGCAGTTTAGTGCAGTTGAATGTGTCACAAGAATATCAGGTTTCAGAATATACTTTTGTTATGCCATAACCTAACTAGTATTTAAAAGATAAATATAATAGGCTATGGTCAGTAAACCAAAGGACATCTGTTATGCTCACTATATAGTGAATAAAATTGGCTGTTTCTTAAGACTCTTGTTCCCTGAAAATCTATGCTATCTTTTGCATTTTCTAACTTCTTTCCCCAACAAAACTTGTTACATGCCACTGTTCTACTTCTTGTATGTAATCTTTGATTTGATGGAAAACCACTGATTTATCCACTGTCTCCCTCTAAGAATGCATATGATATCGCCACTAGTGAAACCTGGAAAATAAAGATAAGGAAAGGCTCTGAACAGAGCCTTCACTGGGGAAACAAACTTACTTATGGAGTTATTAAAGGGAAGTAAAATAATTACAGAAATATCATGTTGTGCTTCAAATGGATGTCTAAGGCAGCTGTAAGTGATGTGATGTTGCTACCAAATCACCTTCAACATTGTTATCAGTTTGACCTTCCCTCCTCATTTCCTCCACCCTATAAAATAATTCTAAGGAAAACCTGTGCAAGGATTCTATTATTTTGGATGACTATTTTGCAGAAATTCTGATATTTGCATTAGATTCCACCACTGCATACTTCCTCTGAGCAGTACATTTTATAATAGAAAAACAATGTGTATCTCAGCTAGGTAAAAATCTTTCTGAGAACAAGGACAATTTTTAAAAAAACATTTGCAGTCCTACTGTTAGGTACCAGAGAATGTTTCTTAACTAAATTACAGGTAAAAATAAGTCAGTGTACAGGGAATATTACAAAGTGTCATTCTTATCACTGGGCCAACCATTACATGTTACATTTTTTGAACATTATAAAACAAAATGGTAGAATAAGGAACCACATACATTAGTAAAAGAGGGAGGGTACATCACCATGGAATAAAACTGTCCTTAATGCCATATTCTTCTAGAAATCTTTATAGTCTGAAAAAGAGCAGTAATGAAGGCTGTTTTTTTTTTCTTTTCAAAATATGGTAGGTGGAATGCTTCTTGATTTCCAGGAGAGATGTCACATATATTATTTTTTCATACTTTAAGAAGTCATTATCTAAGTGATAACCTATAGGAGCATCCATTCATTAATTCAATCAGTGAATAGCCATTATTCTAGGCTATAGGATATGGCAGTAAAAAAGACAGATAAATGACATACAGTGATTCTCATACCTATTTTCAATCACTTCTGTTTTCTGAGTTTGAGTCTCCTATTTCCAGATGTTGAACAGATTAGCAAATCCAAATGAAATCAAAATCAAACACCATTTCCCTCAGATCTGTTCTACCTGCATTTTTATGAGTTCTATCAACATTTGGAACACCTAATCAGACTCCCAAGGTAGACAGGTACTCCATATTCAACATCTTCATAAATCAGTTGACTAAGTCCTGACTTTTCTACTTAAGAAGTACAATATTGACTCTGAGTCTGCATTCCCACCTCTTTTCTTTAATCTAGACCTTAATCAGTGGCCATTTAAACTACTGAAAACAACCTTTTAAATGGTTTGATACTAGCCTGTCTTAATTCCAGGGCTTTTTTTTTTAATAGTACTGCCACTGTGAAGATGCTTATTCCACCTCCTCATGCTTCCTACATGTGGAAAAACAATCATTAACATAATGCTTGTGATGTCTCACTGTAATTTAAGTAAATCTCCAAAAGCTGAAATTCATTATTCTGATTAGTAAATCTGGAAGCTAGTTATGCATAGTCTGCCTTTGCCATGCCTATAGATTTGAAGCTAACCATGTGAACACAGGTTCTCTCTCTTCCCTCATCCTGAAAATCTTCTGGTGCCTTTCTACAGGGGGACCTACCTTACTGGAGCATAACCTGTGATTAGGTGGGTAAGTCAGACTAATTCAAGTATTCAATACTATAAAACACACTTGCCTGCTATTATGAACCACCCCAACTAGTTATTCCTTGGAATTAACTCCCATTTGAAGAATATTACAAGTGGTTCAAAAACTAGGCCCAGACTTGGAAAATCAAAAATCCCATGTTACCTTGTTAAAAATAAAAAAAGAACTTCTCCATCTTTAAAATCCACATTTGTTACTTACACGTCTACAGGATAATAGTCAAAGACCCTGATTTTCATATAAATCCCAGGACTCCACACAAATTTATAGCCAAATTTCCTGCCATCTTAACCTTATCCACTTCCCACCACCTCTCACCTCCCATCTCACAAACTATCTGTTCCAGCTAAACAGGATTTCTCACTGTTTCATCAGTCCATACCTTTGCCTATGACATTCCTTCTGAATGCCATTTTATATGTGTGCTTCTCCATTAGCTACGAGCCCCTGGAGGGCAAAGACTTATTTTATCCATGCTTCTACCCCTAGTGGACAGTGGCTAGGACATAGCTGGACATCAATGATTACTGCTGGATGAACAATTCAGAGAATGAATAGTAGAAATCACATAATAAGAAGTTCTACTTTCTTTTGGAAATGGAAAACACAGACATTCATTTATGAAGATGAGAACATGTATGAAATAAGTAGGTTGACAACTTTCTAAAGGAATTTCTTTTTTACAGCTTTTATATATGACTGTAAGATGGTTATTGAATCTAGTAATATGATGCTAAGCAGGTTGTGCAATCTACTTGTGCCTTCCTCCTTCCACTCCCATTCTACTGGAAACTCCTGTACATCATGCAGACCTCAGCTTTCCATAGAGCCACAGATTCTGTGCTCTGTGCTTTCCAAGCACTCTAAACTTCTCTCAAGACAATTTATTTTACCTGTCTTTTCACAACTCTACCCCCAGAACCCAACTTTGCTTAAGATAAAAGGCCATCAAAGAAAGTAATAAATAATTCTATAAACGAGGGGACTAGTTTGCATGGTTTCTTATACCACTTCCATCATATTTGGAAATGTAAGGAATAAAAATCCCAATGCAAGTTACTATACTGTACTATATGTATCACGACAGATTGACCATTCCATTTCTCAGTTCTGCTTCATTCATTTTTGGTTATATTAAATGATTAGTAAGTCCCTTCCTCTAAAGTTTTTGTATTCCATCAAAAGTATTTCCTGTCTAGCAATGAAGTACAGTATTGCTTAACTTGATCTTTGAAACGTTATTGCAAATATTTCTGTTTATAAAAAATGCATGCAGTTGTGGAAATTTGACAAAGTATGACAATTTATAAGAAGGAATAAAAGAAATCAAACATACTGATTTCATTTTTTTAAAGCATGGGTAAATATAACCACTATTATTGGGTACCTGTCTCATCTACTGTGCATCCTAAAAGTAAAATATTTTTCCCTAGGCCCTTAACCGCTAAGTAATTAAAAAAAATGTACACACTGAAAAATTCTTGCATCTCCAGTGGCATCAGGGTCTTATGTATGCCTTTTCTTGCTGAACTCAGAATCTCTAGTTCCAATTTAGGCCAGAATATGGGGAATTAGCCTATGGCTTGTACCTTCCTCAGTGTATAACTCAGTTGGAAGCAACTGAATCAAATCACACTCGAAACGACATTAATAGAATGTTTGATTTATCCCATGATGTTTTCAAAAACATTTTCTGAGGTTCTTATAATAAGCGGAACTGATGAGTGATTTTTAAATCTCCCCCTCCCCCAACACCCTCTCTTATGGAACTAATTGCACTTAATGCTATCAAGGGAGTTGGTTTCTGAGGGTTCCATCAAGTATTCAAAAATATCTGGGCTTTGGTTTTCCTTGTTATCTCTCATCTTTAGTGAGATAGGCAGAAAAAATAAATATAGGCACTCAGGGATGTATATAAACTCCTTTCCTAGGAGAAGCCACTCATGCCTGGGTCATGAGCTTAGAGTTCAGTCACCCGGTTGCGGGCCCTCCTGAGCTGTGCTATGCAGCATCACGTTGAGTCCATTTTACTGCCGCAATTCATCCTATCTTCTTCTTTTCAAAAACACAGATTTTTAATTTTAGTTACATTATCCCAAAATTTCCAAGCACTTAAAATTTCAAACTATATCCTCAAAAGAGATTCTCTTTCCTTTTAAAAAAGGAATAAGCCATTGTCTTAGATTAAACAAAAAAATTAGCCCAATTTCACCATAAGAGGGAAAACCAAATTATTTAAAAACCCTTTGCTTTTTAAATAATGTATTGGAACTCAAACTAGACATTTCTAACTACAAAAATTAGTTGGAAAAAAATCCTTTCCATGGTATGAAAAAACATCAGGATGTATGATAACATATTTTTAAAATATGTATAACAGTTATAAACTGTGGAATGTTTTTTCTGCAAATGAGATTAACCAAAAATATTTAAAGATTTCTCATTTGAAAAATCATGTATGTGTAAAAGCACTTGCTTCACTTATTTCCAAAGACATGTGACTGCCCCTATAGCTCCTTATGAAATTCTGATTTTTAAATCCTTTTTCACAGCATCATAAGGGTATGACATAACTCAATTGAACTATTAAAATATGATTTTATTGCCCAATAAAAAGTTACTACACCTAGCTTTAAGTGCATTTACATACATTACTAATTGCTAATTCATTTATGCTTAAAACAACTCTAGGAGGTTGAGAATATAATCATCCCTCTTAAATGATAATGACTGCTAAGTACAAAAAAATGAAGTAACTCACTAAGGCCACAAAGGTAGAAGGAGGAGCCAGGTATCCTGACTCGAGAGCCCCGCTCAGAGCCTCTATACCTACAGACTCTAACTGATGCAATATTCATTTGATTACAGAAATTGTAACAATTTATGCCAAAACAGAAAAAAAATTCAACAGCAACAGAAAACAGAGCTTTGTTTAAACTTTTGTATTTTCTGGGAAAAGTAAACAAGTAGACCTGAGAGAAAACTGATTGTAATAAAATTAATATCCTAACATGAACTGAGTCAAATCAAATCCACAAATATATATTGTACATCTATTCTGGCCATATCAATATTCCAGTAACTCTTAGGACTTGAAATTACTATAATAGCATAATCCCTTCCTTTTAGGGTTTACAGTCCAACATGAAGATAAATGATAACAAATTATGGAAGACTGAATGACATAGCTCTTTTCAAAGTGGTCATATTAAAAGAACCAGAAGATAAGTATAGTTCCATGTATGGAAGAGGCACTGAGGTCATGGCATGGATTAATGTGTGTTCCTCCAATTCAATGAAAGCATATTCAAAGAATTATGTCATCTAGATTTCCCAGGAATGTTTAGACAAGGCTAACATTATTGCCTCAGCTGGAAAAATGAAGGTCAGTGAGGCCAGTGATAATGATAAAGAATTCTCTCATCAATTCAAAACAAACAGAAAAGACATATATACATTCACAACTAGTGGTGTGGTTCCAAGCAAAAAGAAGTGAGGAAACTATAAAATAATGAAGACATCTCTTAAACTTGACAATGTTTAAACAAAACAAAAAGAGATATTGTTACTCAGCAGAAAAGAGACTTTCTATATTCTGAAACATACATATATATGCATATATTTATATATCACATAGATATTTCAAAATACAACTTAGAGGTAGTTTGTGCCTAATTTAGACATTCTAGAACAATAAAATACCAATTTAATCTAACGTGATTTGGAATCTTATACCTAGGAAGAATGAATGAGAATTTTTAAAATGGAACCTCTCTGAGTTTGTCACAGGAAAGGGCTAAGGCTTTATTATGTCAACTGAATTAGAAATTGGACACTATTGCCTTTGCAATTTGAGAGAGTTAATGAATTTAATTAGATTGTGTGCATAATAAGTACACATATATTCTGTGCAGAGAGGCTAAATATGTAGTCTTTGCTGCTATTTCACACTCACTGCTCCAATCTAAGAAAGTACGCAAAAATAAAAGAGAATTAGGTAAAATAATGAGGATTAATTCTGTTATTAGCCTTAGTAGCAATACGATAATTAGCATGTATAATCCAAAGATAGTTTAAATTTTTTTTAGAAATTTGACATAATTATTCTCTCTATAAGAAGTTGGGCCAAATCACTTTTATGACAAGAAATGTTCATTATAGAGCTACTGGACACGTAATAATAAGTTATTTTACCTTCTCCAGTGAAACACAAAAATTACAGATCAAATTTATGCAATTTATCAGAGAATAAAAAAACTGATATCCTTCAATTTCCAACTTTGTATTTTTAATAATATCTTTAACATCAATAAATATAATTGAGACTCTAAAAGAATTTTCAATTAAATTATAATTCAAGAATACCGAGTATAAACTACCATTGTAATTTACATGTACTCTGTAAAGTTTATTTCTACTTTGAATCCTGGAACATAGATTTATAAGAATTTACCTAGTACATTCTGAGTTGCTACTAAAGTCTGTGCTACATACTAAGAGGGATATGATAGGGCACAGTGGAAAATAAAGCCAGATACATAGTATGAGCATTCACCATAGTTCTCAAGTATTAAGAAGAGAAAGAGCTTTATCCTATAACATAGGGTAATGTGCTGAGTTTAATAAAAAGAAAAACTGGAATTAGAAATGTGAATCTGGAAAACATTTTGAAGACTAGCAATGGGGAAAACTGTGGTGCATTTACAATAGGGAAGCTGAAAGAGATATACTTAAGGCAAATCTGCTGAGTGCTCTTCCTTATGTGTGCATCTCTTCAAGACATTCTTTAATTTGTAATAAATTTGCTTAAAATTCTTCCTTGCCAATCTATGAGGTTTCTAAGTGCAAGGAATGTCTATTCATCTCTATTTTTCCAGAATATAATTTGGTATCTGGTATTCCCTAGATACCCAGTAGAAATTTGTCACATGCATGAACATAAATATGGGATGAAAGGTCTTCTGAGACATGGGGAGTGAAAAATAAATTTCTGAGTAATTTCCACAAAAGTGAAATAATGCTGTAGTGTGTCTAGTCAGCACGTGGTACATGGAAGAAGTTATTAAATTTTTCTTGAGGAATGAATGCTGAGTATAATCATTTTATAGAGGGTATAAATATATTAAGAAGAGAAAATGGGCAAACTGTAATTTGGAAATTACTAAAAAACAAGCTACAGAGAGCAAAGTTATCAGTGATAGGCTTGGAAAAGAATAGTTAAAAGAAAAAAAAAAAAAAAAATGGAAATAGAGTGCATGGGTATTTCAGTGGCAGAATGCTTGCTTCCATGCAGGAGACTCAGGTTCAATTCCCGGACCATGCACCCAATGTGTATACATACACACACACACACACACACACACACACACACATATGTATATAGACACAAATGTGTTACAGTTATGCTTCCAAAGCATTTCCATATTATTTCACTTAAATTATGACACAGCCCTGAGAGGTATGGAAAGAAAGTATTATTGTGTTTGTTTTATTATAGATGAAGAAGTTGAGGCTCAGAAATGTTAAGTGACTTGGAGGGGATCATTTTAAATGGGGAGAAATATTTAACATTGTCAAATGTGGAAATGAATAAGGACTGAAAAGATGACACTCAGTTTGAGTAGATTCACTGGAGTTTGGGCAAAGTAAGGTTGGGGAAGAGCAAAGAGTGGAGTGAAGATGGAGCTGATGACTGGAGAGAGAGGGTATAGGCAAATATATTAAAGGTATCAGAATGGTAAAAGATTTAGGGAAGCCTAAGATGAGGGAAAATACTAACATCCTCTTCTCACCCAAATGGACAACTTGCTCTCTGTGAACTTAAATATGTATGCAGATAAAACTTTTCTGATTTTGAAATTGCTATTTTAAGATTTTAAACGCCATTTGGGAAAGGTTTTCTTGATTAGCTTCTACCAAATACGATTTTCTCTGTTTCTTTCATTAATGTTTCTATTCAAAAAACAGTGTTGAAATATCTGGATGAGAGTAGAAGCATGAGTGCCAGTTAGCATTCCCAGCTCTTCCAGGAACTCTCTCACTTGAAGAGTAACTTTTTATTAATGTAAACATTGATGGACCCTGGTAAAGCAAGTAATCTATTTAGGGATAATTTTTTTTTTTGCACCTGGTATTTTATTTCAAATCAGAAGTGGGGGTAAATAATAGTGAAGATCCTCTTTTCTTGATTTTCTGAATGTGGATAGTACCTGTGAAATGTGAAGTACTAGAAGAAACATACACAAGTAAATCATGAAATAAAGCATAAAATAAATTCTGAAATGATCATGAATAAACATAAATAGACAAAATTTTCTTCCGCTTCATATTTTAAATATTAAATTAAATCTCTCACCCACATACACACATACACACACAGACACATACACACACACACACACACCTCTCTAGCATACACCTACCAAAATTGCATCTTTGATTGCAAAAGCTGTTCTCCATGATCTTCTGAGTCACATCTATTTCGGTTTGCTTAGCAAAAGAACATTTTTTATAATATAGGGTTGTTGATTATGGAACACAAATTTAGGTGGGTGAACTAAATTGTTTTTTTGAAATAAAAAAAATCATCGATAGAATTGCTAGTTAAATATCATTCAAAATTTTAGCCAAGTTTTGGTGATGTGCAGAGTAGTAAGAACAGTATGATTTTTCAAACAGAATGTAATTTACACATTGTACTTTTTTTATCTCCTTGAACCCAATTAATGAATAAACAAACCACACTGTGACTATGTCTACATATCACATAAGCATCTAGATGAAAAGTGACAAATTCAGGCTATCATCCAACTATTTGAAAACATTTATCTTGATGACATTAAACATCTGGATGTTTCCAAATACCAAGATGTTTGATGTCCTGCAGATAAAATATCTTGATGACTGGCTGAAATTTTTATTTATCTGTTGCACAAAAATACACATTTGCAAGCCAGTATCTCTTTCTATTTTAGATGTAAAATGTAATTTTAGCATGACTATGGTAAGAAGTCGAGATGGGAACTGTCTAGCATACATTTTTGCTATTGTTTTCTTAAATGAATCTATGATGTGGAGAAACATCTTTCTTTTATTTTTTTCTTAGTCATTTCACCAGTGTGGATTCAAAAATAAAATATCTGCCAAATGAAGGTACCAAAGCACCTAAGCTTTCATCTACAAGGGTCTGCAAAAACACTGTGTGTGTGAAAAGTATAACACAAGGTAGTCTTAATGAGTTGACAAAATATTCAGTTGAAATGCTATTTAAACCTTCCTTTTCCCATTAATTTTCTCAAAGCATTTTGTTCTTCCTCCCCAAGTCCATTTATGCCATCCACATAAAATAACAGGAATTCAAACTTTCTCATTTGATAATTTTGATGTTCCTAGTGATGATTTGATACAGGGAAAGTAGTAAATAGGAATTACATTTTGGTCTATTCATTCTTGTCAACTGAAGATTGACAGCTACAATTTTCTGCCACATTTTCTCACTCTAGCCTAATTTGAGAAAAATCCATTCCTACATTGGAAACAAGGTAAACATGATAAAATAGAATATGTATTGTGGTTATAGCTTGAAACAAAGACTAAAGTTCTTATTGATTTTTACCTCTTTAAAAACAATTCTGTATCAGCATTAAATACCACTTCTAAGCCTTTTAAATTGTGATTGCTTGCATTCCATACTGGAAGAGGGAAATGAATGTTAAAAGTGAAAAACATTTCCTTGAAAGCTGGAAATTATTACGGCGCTGCATTTACACACTTCAGCAACTGAGCACTCTACCTTCAGGATCACTTAGCACTGAGCCAAAGGCACTGATGACCACATCGGCTTTCAGACGGACTATCTGATCTTCATCTTCATTCCAGTTTCCAGTTTCATCTTGCTCTGTCCGACAAAATTGCATGGCAACAATTCTTCCACCTTTCACTATAACTTTCCGTGGGGACAGGAAAGGTAAAAATTCACATTTTTCTTCCTTAGCAAGTTCCATCTAAATGAAATGGAACAGAGAAAACCTTGAAAAGATTTCTTCTTTACACATTATTTGATTTTTAATTCAGTTATACATGCTAAAACATATGAGTTTCAATCAACATGACTAAATATGGGGATGCCATATGATCCTGCAACCCTGTTATTAGGCATGTACTTCGAGGAACTGAAAGCAAGAACATGAATGGACATTTGCACACTGATGTTTATGGTGGCAGTACTCTCGATTTGTAATGAATGGAGGTGGCCTAAGGATACATCGACAGATGAATGGAAGGCAAACTATGGCGTGTAGATACAATGAAACATTGAGCAGGTGCTAAAAGGAATAAGTTGTGAAGCATGAAACTAGGTGAATGAACCTTGAAGACACTATGTTGAGTGAAATAAGCCAGAAACAAAGACAAATATTGTAAGCCTCATTAATATAGACTATCTATAATGTGCAAACTCTGAGACTTGAATTTAAGAGCATAGGTTATCAGGTAAGAGCATGGCCAGAAATTAAGTAACTGATGGTTAAAGAGTACACAATGTTCAATAAGGCTTATTGTAAAGGTTCCTAGGTTGTAAGCTCTTATAATAGTCACATCTATTCTGAGTTTTAACTATTATTTATAAGTTGACATGCTGATGAGCTTTGTGTATAACCCTTTACTTCCTGGAACTCTGGGTACCTGTGTGACACCTGAGACTCAGAGCTAGAGTTCTGCAGCTCTAAAAGTCAGCATTACTCCACACAGCAACTGTTTAAGAAGCAAAAAGGAGATCAGACTTCAATTAGAGATATGAATGTAGCTGATTTGGATAGAACTAAGGTAAATCAGAATGCAGGGTAAAGGATGATATTGACTGTATTTTAAAACTTCAACTTCTATGTGAGATCAAAGGACGGGATGTTTATTTGTTACAAAATTTATCTTTTCTATAATATACTACCTAATTTAACTTGTATGGTCAGTTTGTTAAGCAACATATTACATGGAACCTTGAATGGGGAATGAAAACTTGTCATTTTGACAGGTTAATGTAATGCCCTTATAAATCCCAGAGTAATTTAGGCATAAAATAAAAGTATGTGCAAAGTCCCTTTGAGGGTTTGGGGGGAAATGTAGGAATATCAAATTTCTCTACGTAGGAAATTTCTGATATTCTCACGATCATTAGGGACTAACAGTTTCATAAGCCAAGCCCTCATCTTGAGGCATGCCCTTATAAAATTATTCCTGTAAAGGAGAAGCTCCTACTTACAATTATGTCTATAAGTCATTCCCAAAGAACCTCTTTTGTTGATCAGCTGTGGCCTCTCTCTCTTAAGTCAACTCCACGAATAAACTCACTACCCTCCCTTCTATATGGGACTTGACTCCTAGAGGTGTAATCCTCCCTGGCTACAAGGATATGTCTCCTGGGATAAGTCTGGTCCTGGCATTGTGGGACTGAGAAAACCCTCTTGACCAAAGGGGGAAAAAACAAAGCAAAATGAAGTTTCAGTGATTATAAGATTTCAAATAGAGTTGAGAGGTCATTCTGTAGGTTATTCTTATGCATCATGTAGATATTCCTTTTTAGTTTCTAGTGTACTCGAGTAGCTAGAAGGAAATACCTGAAATTGTTGAACTGTAATGCAGTAACCTTGATTTTTGATGATGAGTATATACCTATATGAGTTTTATGGTGTGACCGTGTGATTGTGAAAACCTTGTGGCTGACACTCCCTTTATCCAGTGTGTGGGCATATGAGTAAGAAAATAAAGACAAATTGTGGTGATGAATGCACAACTATATGATGATACTGTGAGACATCAATTGAATACTTTGGATGATTATATGGTATGTGAATATATCTCAAAAAAATTGCATTAAAAAATCAACATGAAGTTTTTCTCCACCAAAGCTGAGATTTGGTTGTTAGCCACTTACATTTTTTTAATCACTGACTCAGGCAGGTCTTAAGGATTGGAGTTATGATGTGAATTTTATAAATTATGGTATCACAAGATAATTTTCAAGTTTGAGTAGAGTGTGAGTTTTCTGACTGTAGTGGTCTGGTTTCCTTAGCTTTCACTTTTACAGAATGCTTCTTTCTGATCATAACACAAGAAAATAGATTCTTCTGTTCATTATCAAACTACATATAACTAAACTGGAATAATGTCAATGAAATGGGGAGCCAATCTGTGCAAATATATGGTTAGAATAATAGGTTGGAGAAGAGACGGCTAAAGAATTTCTGTAGAAAACAAGAAATAAAGAAAAAAATATTCTTTCTTTGAAGGCACAGAAGCAAATATTGTAAATGAATGTTTTAAGAAAGCAAGACAAGTTTATCCACTTGACCAAATTACCAGTACTTCCACATCTCTTACATAATTCATTCTGCCATAAAATCTGGAAACCCTGGTTTCATTTCTTTTAATACCAATAATGGGGTACCTATCAAGACTGATTCTAATATTTACCTATTTGCTCATTGCTCCATTCATTGTTTTTGAGAAAATAAGCTCTTGTCAGTGTAATACAAATGCAAATGGCTCAGACTAGGATAATAATTATTCTTAAATAAAAGTGAAAATTTCCAAATGAAGGAGGTAGGTAGGAGGTCAAGGCTCATTCTTTCCATCTTCTGTTAGGAACCTCTGACAGTGACATTGAGGAGGGTGTGTACATATTACTATAAAAAGTATGTGGCCTCAAACCAGGAGATATCTAGACTATATCAAGATGAAGAAAACTGAGACATAAAGTCACTTCAACAGTGTAATCTAGCCACGGACCCATATCTCAGCACCCTCTCTCTATATATATCTAGGTACTCCAAAGAGGCATACATCAAAACCACATGGACAGCTTTATAAATCACAGATTGCATGGCCTGTCTGCAAAGTTTCTAATTTGGTAGGTTCAGGGTGGGGCCCAAGGATTTGCATTTTTCACAATTCCCAGGTGATGGCAGGCTGCTGGTCCTGGGATAATACTATGTGACCCACTGCCTTAGACTATAGCAGACTGGCTCTAAACCTAGCTGAACCACACCGTGAATTCTCAATGAAAGCGATATCACCTTCAAGGGCATGAAAATTGGTTTTCAGGGGAGGAAAAAATTTTAGATGTTACAATGATTTATGGTTTCCCAAACAGTCAAAGTGCATATCCAGATACAGAGTATGTTAATGGTCCAAAAATTACAAGAATGAGTGGGGGGAGACAATTAGGAAAAAATACGCCTAAAAAAGACTTCCAAGGGTGACAACAATGATAAAAAAAAACATATATTAGAGAAAACACAATTTATAATATATATAACACAAACATACTAGGTCCATCTATTATACTTTTTGAATATTTCCCTTAAAAGTTAAGAAACTAATCATATAAGCAATTAATGCACCATATTTCACTTTTCATGATAAATTTAAAAGACGAACAATATAAAAAACAATGAATATATGGGATATTGTGGCTAGAAATTATACAAAACAATGGATCTAGGATTGTTCACTGGTTAGACGGGGGATTAGAGAAGAATAGAATAGACTCAGGTTCGAAACTTGCTTCTGCTGTTCATTTGGGTTAATCAAAAAATCTATTGGATCCTTAGGTTTCTCATACATAAAATGCGGATAGAATAACTAGTTGGTTTGTGGTATTATTTAATGCAATTAAGAAATGTAAAGTCCAAAAGCAGAGCCCGTCATAAAAAAGGGTGCAAATAAATGCTATTTATTTGTAATTGACACCTACTGAATTCACTTTTACCTCCAATCATCTTCAACTATTGTGATTTCAACAGAAAGGTGGCTCAATAGCAAAGGTTAAAAAAAAGGGAGAGACGAAGACAAACCTTACACTCCTCTTTAATTGTCTACAAAGTAAAAACACATACTCTGGAAGGAAAACTATTCTTTGAATAATTCAAATTATAAAATAAATACGGTTCCAGTATATAAGATATGTTCTCTGTATTACTTTTGTCACATTTGCATAATGTTGTACCTTATAACTCATCAATATAAACCAGTTTATTGTGTTTCAAAAATGTCAAGGGATGCTAAATTTTAATGATAATGCCACACTTGATTGAATAACAAAGCCAAATGTTTATGGTTAGAATAAATCAACACACAATGTGTATTTATAATAGTACAATTTTCTGTGGATGTCAGAAAAAAAAGTCCTGAATTATGCCATATATATTGAGAGTATTTCTCACAAAAGGATTTTTACCTGTTTTGTCCTATTCTGCTTTACTTGACAATTAATGCTTAAACTAGTATCTATTATTATTATATGTAGATCATCTTTAATCCTTTTTGTAATATATGGCATTAAATTAAGAAATAAAAACTGAACACTACTAAAAAGTAAGAAGCTTTTAAGAATTTAAAATAAAGATTATCAATGATTTCAGGCCTGAACATGTTTTAATAGTTTTCTTACCACGGATTTGATATGTGAGGCCCCCAAAACTATGTATGAACACAAAGACACCAAATCCTTAGCTTACACAATAATTCACTATATGCATTAAGGCTGTTAACTCATATTCAAATATTTAGACATTCACATTAACTCAGCGTACAGACGTCAGGTGGGGTGAACTTTGGCTCCTACAAAAATTATTTTGAATGGCCACTTTTGAAACTAGGGGCGTTCTTTATGAGTTAAACATATAAGATTAGGTATTAGTAGCTGTGATTTTTAAAATACCTCTAATTGCTTTTAATTCTCAATATAAAAGTAAAATCTGTTTAATACAGAACAGTTAGAAAATACAGAATTTTATATGAAAAAAACACTAACTCCAACCCACCACCCAGAGAGAACTACTATTAACATCTTAAGTAATTCCTTCCAGTATTTTTTTGATGCATAAACACATTTTTTAAAAAGCAGAATTTCTTACTTATTGCATTTTCAGTGTTATATTCTGACACTTAAAAAATTTAAGATTATATTTTGAGCTTTTTCCTATATTACTTCATGATCTTAAATGGCTGCTAATACAAACTGGATTTTGAATGTGCCATAATTTATTTACTTAGTACCCAATTAGTAGATATTAAGGCTATTTCCAATTTTGTTCTTTTAAATAATATTATAATAAACATTGTCAATAAGTTTTTGTCTGTATCTCTGATTATTTAGGATAAATTCCTCCTACTGAGACACTTGCTACATACTGCAAAACGACCTTCCAGAGTATCTTTGTGGGAATGCATGTGTGCATGGTGGTGTGTTTTTGCTTTAATCAATTAAATCAATCATTAGGAATGATCATCTTACAGCACTGGATATTGTTAATGAAAATGTTTAATGGTTAATTTATACTTTTATTTAGTGATCTTCTGTATCTGGTGCCTATTTTTAATTGGTATGTTTTTTTTTATTAAGTATGAGCTGTTTATATAAGGTATAAATGACTGTTTAATTTTAAATTTATTTTATTTTGTTCCAATGCATCATTCGTCTATTTGTTTATTATGGAATTTTTGAAATGCATTTAAGTTTTAAAAATGCAATTATACAGGGATATATTCATACACCAAATAATCTATCCATGGTACACAATTAATGGCTTATGTTATCAACATATAGTTGTGCATTTATCACCACAATCAATTCTAGAAAATTTTCATTACTCCAAGAAAAAAAAGAAAAAGAAAAAGTAAACTAGGAGCATAAAAGAAAGAAAAAAATGGGAGTGGGATAAGGAGTATGGGATGTTTGGTATGTTCTTTTTAATCATATCACTTCTTGCTAAGTAGAATTTCCATTTTACATAAAAGAGGGGGAACTGTTTAAATGAGATATAAGAAGACGCCATCGAAACATACATATTTATATGAAAAGGGCTTATATATAATGGGAAAAAGTAATGAGAAACCAGTAAGAAACATCTTGAGAAAGAGGGACATATTAGGAAAATGAGAATATTAGTAAGTGAAGTCAAATGTCAAGTTTAATGTCTTTTGGATTATTTGTGGAAAAAGATGAATTCATTTTTATTAATAGAGAAATCTGTCTAAAAAGATAATAATAATGATAATTACTAATATACCAGGTATTTTTTAAGTGCTTTACATGTAACTCATTTTAATCCTACACAGAAGGTATGTTATGACACCTATGACACCTTTTTATTTATGATAATAATGATAACAGTAATAATAAAAAGTGTTTAGCTCCAAACTAGTTTTTTCTCTCTGTTATGGCTCAAATGTGAATAACACACTGGGCATCATGGTTTATGGATTTAGCACCCAACCCAGGCACTTTACTGCTTTGTAAATTTGTAAATATCCAACCCCAGTATACTAATACTATATGAAATAATGTTATTTCCATCCAATAGCAGAGAAATTGAGACTCACAGGGACAATGCCATATATTAAAGGATGATAAAGCTTAATTAAACTCCTGTTCTGGCGGAAACCAAATCCTATATGGTCTTCATTA
Organism: Tamandua tetradactyla; assembly: GCF_023851605.1. NCBI lineage: Eukaryota > Metazoa > Chordata > Mammalia > Pilosa > Myrmecophagidae > Tamandua > Tamandua tetradactyla. The sequence goes on along the minus strand of NC_135331.1, from coordinate 29,427 downwards.
AGTCCAAGCAAATGAACATTGAGACACAAGCTTGGCAAATCAGAAGGTATAACATCTAATGCGCAACACGGAGGAGCACCAAGTGAATTTCAGCACCTGTCTGTGCCTATCAAAGTGAATAGCACATAGTAGGCCTTTAATAAAGTTTTGCCTAACAGAATGAAAGAAAAATTAATATGAAAACCCAAAAGACATTCAAATCAATGAAAGCACAACCAACTGTAACATATTGAATGAACAGCTACTAAACACCTATCCTAATGCTAAGTAACATGGATCATCCAGAAGAAATGCTACCTGACCAGATCGCCCTGTGTTGTGAGGTTGAAATCAAAGAGCAAGTGGAAGAGGCCTTCCTCCTCAGTTATCAGTTATGCTGCCATCAGGAAAGGATGGCCCAGACAGGTCAGATGGACCAGCGGTCCACTCTCATGCAGTAGGTCTTGATATTTTACACTTCAAACTAACCATCCTTCTGTGCTAAATAATGCACAGAGCTCTGTCTTAGTAACTTTTACCACCTAACACTCATTAATGACATTAATGGCATCAGTATATGAATGCTTCTGTTCATGGCCTAAATATTTATTTATTTTAATGGATCCTGTCTCATTATGGACAACTGGTACATCAAGAAAACTACAAAATCTCTCTTGCCCCCATCTCTACCAATAATTACTCAAGGGTATAACAGAGTAAATAGTCTTAAGTTTCCATTTTTATTCTTTTTTGTTTGTTTTTGTTTTTTGCGTGCACGGGCAGGCACCGGAAATCGAACCTGGGTCTCCGGCATGACAGGCGAGAACTTTGTAACTGAGCCACCATCCCACCTCCTTAAGTTTCCATTTTTTAGGCTCAATAAATAGGATTATCACTTCCTCTTCACATAACATAAAAGAAAATGAAACAACTTTCTTTTTAGCTTTGATTTCCACCTCCATATTCAGAAAGATATGTAGTTGATGTTGAGTGAAATAAAAATAGCATGCCATACATGCAATAATGATCATCATTTTAATGATTAACTTTATGTAATGTGATGATTTGGTCTGATTAATATTACAGGCATCATACTGTGGAAATTATGAAACAACTTAATTTACTATAATTAAAAGCATGATGCCAAATCATTTTTAGATTGCATATAGGCAAAGTGAGCATAGGTTATAAACTATAATGAGCAGAACTCAAAGCAGCAGACATTAAATTCCAGAATAACTACTAATATGCCAATGCTTGAGAAGATAAGAAACAATATTCTTTGTAAAGACAATTCTTCAATAGTTATATTTTAAACATGTGACCAATCCTATATTAATACAAAGACCTCAGAAATGTCATTTGGGATCTTCTTTGGTGGTCTGCCTTGACCACTGAGATCCTGGACAATTTTACCTCTCATTGTAGGACATACCACAAACCATTCATAACAGTAAGAGTACCAGTCACGCGTAAATTTACCATATACTAAGTCTCTATTATGTACCAAAAATTGTGCTATGAGCTATATTATTACTAAAATAATTCCTGCCTTCAAAAACCTCACAGAGGCAGACACATAAGCAAGTATGGTCAGTGTGTTAATGTATAAACAGTATGTTACAATGGCACACGCACTCAAAAAGGACAATTTACATAGCTGTAATGTAGGCTAAGTAAATTCTGTTCAAACTAATTCTGAAGGATAAGGGGAAGTAAGTTACTGGAAAGGAAATTATTAGCAGCTAGTATGCTGCTGTCTTTCCCTTGAGGAGGGAAGGTATATCTGAAGAAAGAAATAAGGTTAATTTAATCAAATCTCCTTGTAAATATGCTACTGGGAAACAAACCATGGGCATTTCTTCATAAGTGAGAGAGCCCTTATCTATGAAATGCTTTTAGCAGAATGTATTTGTTCTATCTAGGATTGCTATGGCTAAAAAATTAAAATCCTAGAAAATATAGAAAGATATATTGCAGTGGGTTGGAACCATCCACCTCAGAAAAACAAGTTAAACTTAATCCATTCCTATGGGTGTGGACCCATCCCAAAACTGTGTAAATAAGATCTCTTCAAAATGTTACTTCAGCCAAGGTGTGGCCTAAATGGATCAGGTTGAGTTTTAATCTGGATTACTGGAACCCTTTATAAGCAAAGTGAAATTCAGAAAAAGCTGAACGGAGCAGCCAGAAGAGCAGGGAGAGGCAAGGAGAGGCATCCATTGCCATGTGGCAGAACAGTCAAGGACCAAGGATCACTGGCAGCTGGTCACAGAATGCCAGTCTTCTGAAAGAAAACATCAACTTGATAATATCTTGATTTTGGACTTCTTCTAGGTTCAGAACCATGAGTCACTAAATTCCCATTCTTTAAGCCAACCCATTGCATGATATTTGCTGTAGTAATGAGGGAACTAAAATATGGGACATGACTCCCTGGAAAGACTCATGTAAGATAACATATATAACAATCTGAGTGCAAACAGGAGATGGTTCATAACTGAAGCAGCTTCCTTTGGTGTAAGTGGCGGAGTTATCACAGATTGCTTAGAGATCTCATATGCTAATCTGTGTTAGAGCACATCCTTATGCAGCAAAAAGGAGCCTGGTGGTCATGCACCTCTCCTTGTTTACTCAACATTTTGCATTTACTCTTATTCTTGGGATTATTAATAAAGCTTAATGCAGAGTGAGGTCTCTACCTGTGAGTCTGATTTCACAACCTGATCTTCTGATTATCTTGGTTACCAAGGAGATGAAGGAGGATAACGGAGTTGCAGGAAGAGGCAGCAAATTATGCCCATCTTGATCTTAGAGCCCTTAATTTGCTAAAATAGTCCTGAAAATATTTTATGATTTTTGGCTTGTACAAATTCACAGAATGGTGGAAATACACAACGATTTTAAGATGCTCATTATTCTCTGGTATATACAAGCAAGGTCTGTAATTATTATTTTTACTTGAGCAGAGAAGTTTGCTAAAATCACAAGCCAAGATTCCTTTTTAACCTGCTATGATGTTATACAATTCACTGATGTTCTCTTTTCACTTTTGTTTAATTTTCAAATTGAAGAATCTTGAACATAAAGAAACATTGCTCCATGTGGCAGTTGCAATACACATTGGATAAATGCAGTTGCCCTTTAACTATGTAACCATTGAGCTGCATCATCCGGAAAGGCACAGGATAATTTAGAGGTTTAATGTCTTGATATAACATCATAAAATTCACACATATTTTAACAGAAAAATAGTATTTTTAAATATTACTCATTTATGATTCACAATGTTTTCTTAAATCCAAGTAGCTCGTATCGCCTCTCATCCTGGATTCTGTCGGAGTCAAGCACAACTGGTTGCTGCTGGGGTTTCTCACGAAATGATCTCCATAACTTGGTGTCTTTGCAGTAGCTTTTTCAATCTTGAAATGCTCCTTTGCACATATTCTGCACAAATCATGACCCTCTGTGTTCTTTTGTAACCTGCTAATCCTCTATGACTCTGATAACTTCTAATAATTTTGACTTTTTATGTATAACTTAATTATATTTCATTCTTTAAAATCCTTAGCTATCCTTTAGAGACTGAAAACTAGGGATTATTAAATTTTTAAAAGCTACTTTCATGTTACTTGGATATTATAAAGTGATAAAATGACAAGTTAAAATTAAAATAAAACTAAATACTTTAAAATTATCAGAAATAATTTTGAGGCATATTTATGTGCTATATACATTAACTACATATTGTGAGTATTTATATTCATTTAATGTCTCTGTACAAGGTTTTCATTGCCCTAAGATGTTGGTTTATTCAACACAGACCACTGAGCTGCTGCCGTGGTCAGTCATTGCTGCATACCTTGAGTCGAAACCAAGTTGAATGAACTACACTTGAAGGAGCTAGCACTTTAACTTATGAGATGAGCATAAAGTAATAACTTTAATTATAAATGCTATAATAGCAGGAAGTCTACAGTGCTGTAAGAGCACACAGAAGGTAGATTTAATTTGGGAGGGAATCAGAGAAATCTTCAAAGAGAAAATGACAGCTGGAGCAGATCTTTGAGAATGAGCTTACTTTTTTAAAAGGAAAAGATACATTTAAAAAGAAGGTAAGCTCTTCATTTTCAGCAATTTATGCATAGTCTTTCATTGTTCAGGCATATTTTTGTGTTTTGAATTGTATGGAATAACCAACATGTGTATTTTAGGTTAATACAAATTACTTTTAAAATTTTTCACTTTATGGGACAAGAAAAGAAGACATTGAAAAGCTGAAATAAATGTCATTAATGGGAGAGAGGCTTCCAACTTTCATATAAAAGTTAACAGAGGGGGTTGCAAAGGTAGTTCAGCGGTAGAATTCTCGCCTGCGATGCAGGAGACCCAGGTTCGAGTCCCAGCCCATGCAATTCCCAAAATAAACAAGCAAACAAGCAAATAAACAAAAAAACAAAACAAAAGATTGTACCAATGGTGCTGCAATAACGGGATACTCAGAAGGAAAAAGAATGAAATGTGACCCCGCCATAGAGCACACACAATAATAATAATAATAAATAAATAATAAATGTTAAAAGTTATCAGCCTAATAACATTTTACAGTTATTTACTAAGACTTGCAGTGACATGCCAGTTTACAATGTTCACTGTTAACAAATCTGTGTGCATATAGATATATATACATACATGTATACATACACATATGGATAAGCTACATTTAACATATATAAATGATTGCTAGGGCTTTATGAAAGGTATATAGTATTTAGCTCAATAGATGTTCCTAATTAACAACGTAAAACAACAAAACTTTTTTTGAATTTTCAAAATAGTTATGCTTTCAAAATGCATAATCTTGAAAGGGTGCAGGCTTTTGCTGGCTTCTAGTATATTTACAGTCTTTCTTTTTTTTCTTTTACTCACCATCTGAATTATCAAATGTAGTGTTGAAATCTGACAACTTCACCTGTCAGCTTCTTTGATATCCATGCCTTGACTACAGCAAATTTTACCTCATCAACTGACTGGAGATATATTAATTGCAACTTGTTTCAAGTGCAATATTTATAGATATTGCCAAATTTTTCAGTTGCTGTCATTCTCACAAGGAGACATAACCCTCCTGTCCAGATTCCATATCATTCATATATTGTTCTCTGATGAACAAAATATAGAATTTGGGTAATGGAAGGAATCATAAAAAGCATATAGTTCTAATGCTAGTTTTAGATGGGTATACTAAGGCTAGAATATAAAACCTAGAGGCAAGAGCACCAGCTATTAATTCATTCCTTTTCAAGCATTCTATTCTAGTTTCTTATACTATACCAAATTTTTACACCTCTCAAAAATGTAAACACATACAGATCCTTGTAATGTCATTTCATGACATTCACAATATATTAAAGGTGTATTTTATTATCTTAGCACTAGGAAAGCCTCTAATGACCATTAATTAACTTTGCATGCCTAGGAGCAATTGGCTGTTTGTTTATTTTTAGGTACCTTCATATCACCAATCAGGCTAACAGGTCTCTGATTATTTTCCATAAAGAACACCAACTCAAATGATGTGCAGGTGCCAAATAAGAGCTACTATAAGCATCACCCTTTACTAAGAAAAATTAAATTTGTCATCTTACACTTTATTTTCTAAAAATAGTCCCAGTTTCCTATTTCTAGTAATTAAATAAAAGCTAGGAAGCATCAGTTATTTGCAGAAAAATGAATGTTTAGTCGGCAAGATATGATGATAAAATATCTATGGATGGAGCTCTAACACGATCACTTTATATTAGAAATGTCTCAAAGAGGCTATAGGAAATGATACATGAATTACATATTTTGCAGTATGTTCCGTGGTACCAGAAGGAATCAAGTACAAGGCATTTTATTTCACATGAAGATGCATTATTTCAGAGTTGCAATAACATAGGAAGAAATTTTCAACCAACAGACCAAGCAATCTGGTACTTAATAAAAATAATCAAGTAGTACTAATTATCAAAGCAGTTGACTTTCTTAATAGTCAAATGAATGGAAGCAGGTATACCAAAATTAAAGTTAGTGTTTTGGTACTAGGGAATAGGATAGAGACTATTAACAGAAAAAAAGAGAATTAAGGATCTATTATGTTTTTTTGCTATTGGGAAATTGACCATGTGAACAATAGATTATTGAAATATTCTTTGTATGTCAGATTTTACTATTAAAATAACTTTGCATCATACCTCTGGGTAACAAATAATAGGAACTATAAAATCCTTCCCTGACCTTATCTTTTAAGTTTACCAATTCAAGCAGGTCTGTTGAGTACTGACCTTCATGCCTCCTTTTAGGGATTCCCAACTGCCTAAAGCATTCTTGCAGTTCTATCTGATCTGTCAACAGCTTTTAATACCAGCATTTTGGGGGATTCTGTTATCCTGTGAAATTTAATCTCACCTATTTAAGCTTGCAGAAAGTACTGGAGGGAATTATTAACAGATTTTCCCTCATCTTCTTAGAGGATAGTGCTGAGTGATTGGCTGGTTTCCCTAAGGACTCATGGCTGAGAAGCGCTAGTTTGTCAGTAGCATCCTATTTAGCATGTGTGTGAGGCCACGAGGGAAACTGAAAGACATTTGGAATCAAAATTGCATCAATATGCTGATGATGTCTCCGTATCCTCATTTCATCAAACCTATATCCTCTAGCCTGAGTGCTTTCTTAACTAAGATGAAAAATGCTCCCAAATAGCACACTGCTTATGGTTCTAATTAGACAAATGGAAACAACATTGATGGTACTTTAAGAACTTTACCTAGGAACTTCTTAAAAATGCAACTTCTCAGGCCTACCCTTGAATTACCGCATCAGAAATTCTGAGGCTGGTCCCAACAATCTGGGGCTGGGACCCACTGATCAGCCCTCCGGGTAATCCTGACACACAGAACAGTTTTAGAACAACTGCATCAGAGAAATGGGATGGAGGTGTTCCTCCAGAATCTGCTGGTAGTGTGTCCTAGGTTTGTAAATTTAGATATCCTGGATCCAAATATTTTAATACCCATCGTTTCAAGAAATTCCACATTAAATATAACTGCCTTTGTTATAATACCCAATTGTCACCAAAGGATAAGTGAACCTTACGTTGTTCTGCATTTTCTTCCCTTCCCAAATTATGAGCATCTGAGAACTAGACTGCGCATTAAATATATGTATATACATGCTGATCTGAACCAATCAAACTACTCAAACCCCAGTCGGTCTTGGTTAATCTGCCTTATTTTATTTTTCACTTATCTACTTATCTAATAGTAGCTTCTATCAATTTTTAGGTAATATGATCTTCCAAATAAAAACTTTTAATGCCCTAATGGTGAGGCATTTTACTAACAGACAAATCTTGTCATTCCCGAATTGCGCTCAGAGTCTAGAGCCATTAAACAATGCATACATTTGAGGAAAAAATTCAAAATGTCCCTGCTCCTTAATCTTCACTTATTTTAAATAAACCAAGTGTGGATGATGTGCATGTGGGCTGAGGTAGAAAGCCAAGGAGAGATAGAAGAAATTGAAGGAAATGAGTACAGTATTGAATTCTTCATGTTGGTTAAAAATATGTCCAAGAACTTAATCTCTCAAAAACCCTTATCTTGGAGTAGATACATGTTATTGAACTTCCACTCTTCCTGACTTTCTGGTTTCATGAATGTTAGCACTGTGATATCATACGCCCTCTTTTGATGTACACAAAACCAAATAATGCCAATGAGGGACTGACACTGTAACCTCTACAAGCTCTGGAAGTCCTTCATGCTAAAAAAAACACAAGTACTGGCTGGCTAGTGAATGAACCCTGAAATCTTTTTGCCCCTGATAATATGTTACTTATTATTCCTTATCTCATTTTGAAGAATATGGCCTAAAATTACTAGATGACTTGGAAGATCTGACCCCTTTAAAGGCTAGAAGTCCTGGTGTTCACTTTCTTCAGAAAACATTCACAATTATTTGTGGAACCCTTTCTATGTGGCAACAATTGTGCAAGGCAGGGGGAAGACAAAAGTGACAAGAATGATGACCATGAATCCTAATCTCAGGAAGCTCATAGTCTAGTAGTTTAAAAACCAACCGTAACAAAAGTTGGGTTTTTTTGAGGGTTTTCAGGAAAGATGGCAGAGTAGGGAGCTCCAGTACTCAGACCTTCTACCAATACAGCTATTAAACAGGTAGGAACTGTCTGAAACAAGTATTTTGAAACTTCAGAGGCCAGAAGAACACTGCACAGCATCCAGGGAAGAGTAGGAGGAAGAGGCTGATAAATCACACTAAGGAACTCTAAATTGCTCTCTCTACCTGGGGGCTACTGGTGACCATCCCCCACTCTCATGGCAGGTTGCCTCGGGGTCCAGTCCAGGCTAGCTATTGCTGACAGAAAGGAATATAAAAATCCTCTTCTCCAAGAACAGATGTGTGCACCACCAATGACTGATCATGGCTTTTGATTAGAGAATTAGAATCACTGGTTTCCAGCTCTGAAGACAGCTATTGTTTCAATCCTACCCTGGACAAAGGTGGCAGAATTTTCCCTACAGCCAAAAGTAGCTAGAGACAAGAAAAGGAGTGTAAGAAAACAATAGGAGCAGGCAGACTGGGATAAAGACTTCCTGGCCTCAGATACCCAGGAGACAGAAGTCACTCCCCTGGGAAACAGAGGGACAACCAGCCTCCTATAAACAAAGGAACTCCAAAACAACTAACAAGCAAAAGCCCAGGACAACACAGATGCTCAGTAAGAAAGGAAAACCCTACACAGTGCATTTGCCTTAGACAGACCATCCTTATAGATTGACTGAAGCTCAAGGAAATTACTGTCTTATCACCAGCTGGTTATAAACCAGAAAACCAACATCACGGGGAGTAAACCCCCACCCAGTTAAGCTTTTTTTTTTTTTTTTTTTTTTTTTTAGGTACATGGTCTGGGAATCGAATCTGGCTCTCCTGCTTGGCAGGTGAGCATTCTACCACTGAACCACCTATGCACCCTCAGAGCTAACATTTTAAATACTAAAATTTAAAGTGTGCAACAAAAAAAGTATCAGATAAGCAAAGAAATAGGAAATTAGAGCCTATCCAAAGGAAGAGGATAAAAATACAGTAAGCAACAATTAAGAAGATGAGAATGTGAGCATACCAAACGGAACTTTTGAAAAAAAGGACCTTAAATCTGCTTAAGGATAAAAGAAAATAGAAAGAAAGAACTACTGCATATTAGGAAAACAATGAATGAACAATATGAAAGTCTAATAAAGAGATAGAAATTTTTAAAAGTAACCAAACAGAATTACTGGAGTTGAAACCATGATAACTGAAATGAAACATTCCGAGAAGGATTTCACAAAACAGATCCAAACAGGCATAGATGCTAAAATGCAAATTCATAAAAAGTAATGAAACTAGTAGAAGAAAGAATCAATGAATTTGAAGACAAGGCACTTGAATTGAAACAAGTCAAGCTGAGGAACAGAAAAATAACAGAAATATTAAAAGCCAAAATAGCCTAAGAAAGCTATAGGACACCCATGAATACACCAATATACATGTTTTGGGAATTATAGAATGAAAGGAAAGAGAGAAAAGGGCAGAACGACTAGTCAAAGAAATAATGATAGAGAACTTCCCAAACTTAGCAAAGTGAAAATGCACATTTAAGAAGCCAGAGAACATCAAACAGGGTAAACATGAAGAAAAATACACCCTGGTTGTATAGTAAGTACAATAACAAATGCAAAAGACAAGGAAAGAGGGCAGTGAGATGGTGGATCAGTGGCAGTTCTTGCTAGCCATACCGGAGACCCAGGTTCAATTCCTGTGCCTGTCCATGCAGAAATATAAAAAAAGAAAGAAAGAAAGACAAGGAGAGAATTCTGAATGCTGCAAGAGAAAAGCTATACCTTACATATAAGGGAATTCCAATATGATTGGGTGACAATTTCTCATCAGAAACTATGGAGCTAAGAAGTCATTGGTTGAAATACTTAAAGTGCTTAAGTAATACAACCACCAGCCAAGAATTTTTATCCAGCAAGACTCTTTCAAATATGAGTGAGAGATTAAGACACTTTAAAATAAACAAAGGCTGATGGAATATGTCACCACTTGTTCCAACCTACAAGGAATGTTCAAGGGAGTTCTTCAAACTGAAACAAAAGATACCAGACATTGGCTAAAAGCAGCATAATGAAATCAAGACCTGTGTTAAAGATAACCATTTGGGTAAGTATAAATGCCAGTAGTTGTATTATTTGGCATGTGTAATGCCATTTTTTAGTTTTGTAGTCCTACAGATGCTGTTTTAGTTTGCAGAAGTTGCCAGAATTGCAATATACCAGAAATGGAATGGCTTTTAAAATGGAAATTCAATAATTTGCAAGTTTACAGTTCTAAAGCCATGAAAATGTCCAAATTACTTTATGACGGCATATGGAGACCTGTGTGAGTTTTCTCTCTTCATTTCATAAGGCTTCCTGGGGGTGTTTTCTTTTGCATCCCAAAGGTCTCTGGCTGTTTGGGCTCTGTTGGTTCTGTTGGCTTTAAAGCTTTTTTCCAAAATGGTTCCTTCTTAAAGGGTTCCAGTAATCAACTCCACCTTGAATGGGTGGAGTCATATCTTCACAGAAAGCATCTAATCAAAAGTTACTACCCACCATTGGGTGAGTCACATCTCCATGGAAATAATCAAAAAGATCTCACCCATCAATACTGATGCTTTTCTGGGCACAAAACAGATCCAAACAGGCATAGATGCTAAAATGCAAATGCATAAAAATTAATGATAAATCTAGTTTTGAGGGGCATGCAATGCACAAAGATATAAGTGGGAGCATGTACAAAAAAAATGGCAGGAGAAAGATAGGTTAGTATAAACATATGTGCACACTATTGAACTTAAGTTGGTATCAAACCAAACATGATGTTATATACTTAGGGTGTTAAATTATAACCTATGGTAACCACAAGGAAGTCAGATTAAAAATACATCCAGAGAGAAATGAGAAGCAACTCAATATAGTACAATTTTAAAAGAAACTAAAGAAAATCTAAATAAATGGAAGGCTATTCCATGTTCATGGACTGGAAGGCTAAATATCACTAAGATGTTGATACTACACAAAGCAATTTATAGATTCAATGCAATCTTAATAAAAATTTCAACAGCCTTTTTGCAGAAATGGAAAAATCAATTATCAAATTTATATAAGGGCAAGGGCTCAAAAACTTGAAGCCATCTTAAAAAGGAAGAATGAAGTTGGAAGATGCACATTACCTAATCTTAAAACTTATTTCAAGGCCAAAGAAGTCACAAAAGCATGGCACTGACATAAGGACAGACATACACACCAACTGGATAGCACTGAGGGCTCAGATCAACTCTCACATTAATAGTCAAATGGTTTTTGACAAGGTGGCAAACACTACTAAATTGGGAAGGAATAGTCTCTTTAACCAATGGTGCTAGATTTCCATTTGCAAAAAAAAGAGGATTTCTACCTCACATGATATGCAAAAATCAATTCAAAATGTATCGAAGACCTAAGTACAAGAGCTAGAACTATTAAATTCTTAGGAGAAAACATAGGGGGGCATCTTTAGGACCTTGTGTTAGGCAAAGGTTTCTTAGACTTACACCCAAAGCATAAGCAACAAAAGAAAGAAATAGATAAATGGGACCTCATCAAACTCAAAACTTTTGTTCATCAAAGGACTTTATCATGGAAGTAAAATGACAACTTAAACAATGGGAGGAAATATTCGGAAACTATGTATCTGATATAGGATTAGTACCAGTATTTATAAAGAAATCTCTGAACTTTGCAACAAAAGGACAATGCAATTAGAAACGGGCAAAGACTTACGCTGACATCTCTCTCAAGAAGAAATACAAATGGCCTGATAACACATGAAAAGATGCTCCACATTGTTAGCTATCACAGAAGTGCAAATCTAAGCCACAATGAGATACCATATCACACCCCTTACAATGACTACTATTTAAAAAATGGAAAATAAGAAGTGTTGAAAGGATGTGGTGAAATAGGAACCCTCATTCATTGATGGTGGCAATGTAAAATCGCATATCCACTGTGGAGGATAATTTGTAGTTCCTCAGAAAGCTAAGTATAGAAATATCATATGACCTAACAATCCCACTACTAGACATATACCCAAAAGAATTGAAAACAAAGGCTCCATGAAATATTTGCACACCGATGTCTATAGCAGCATTACTTAAATTGCCAAAACTTGTAAGCAACCCAGGTGTTCATAAACAGAGGAATAGATAAATAAAATGTGTTATATACATACAATGGAATATTATTCAGTTGTAAAAAGGAATAAAGTCCTGATATATGAGACAGCATGGATGAACCATGAAGACATCATGTTAAGTGAAATAAATCAGACACAAAAGAACAGATATTGTATCATCTCACTGATTCAAAACAATTAGAATAAGCAAACAATTTTAAATAAATTAATTTTAAAAAATATTTTTTTTCTTGTGAGCTGACAATGAAAAAAACATCCGAAAATTTATTCTTCTGGTTTTAATTAAGTCCTAGATCCACCTAAGTACTTGATTCTACAATAAGCATGTGGCCTGTTAAGTCATAGACTCATTGTTCTTCTCAGTGCTTTGTTAACCAAATTTCAGCCACTGAGATCTGGCCTTCTAATTGAGTTGCACTAGACTCTGATACCTGACTCCCAAAGTCCAGTCACATTGGCCAACAACCTACTCCTTCAATTACTTCCTGACTAGTCTCACTGCTTTGAACCTAGTCACGTTTAGTCAATTCTCAGCACAATACCCCTTTTCAAATTTAAGCCAAGCCAGATCTTGTTGCTTCTGCACTCAGACCATTCCAGTGGGTTCCTTTCCCACTTAGAATAAAAGCTAAAGGCCTTATATATGCCTACAAGACCTCACCTCATGTGCCATACACTGCCCTATCTCACTCTTTTCCAGCCACACTGCTTTTTTTTAAATCTATTTCTAGAGGAGTAAGATCTTTCCTCAGTCAAGGCGCAATGCATTTGTCTTAGCTTGGAATGTTTTTCTTTCAGATGCCCACATTCTCTCAATTTCCTTCACTAGATACAAGTTCCACAAAGGCAGGAATTTCCATCTTATTTGTTCAGTGCTGTGCTACATTGCCTGATACATAACACATGCTCAATAAATATAGACTGATTAAATGAATGAAAAAATACATGAATGAATATTGAATTACTACAGCTAGGCTTTCAAGTAATTATCTGGTTCATTTTTGCATGTGAGTTCTATCTGAGACAGAAAGAATAGACACCATACATTTCTAGTCATCCTTGCTAATGGAAGGTGACAACAATGTAAGTGCTGAAATAAATTCATATTGCCAATCAGATTCATCTTTCCCTACCAACCCTTAGTCTTTTGTAACGAATGAAAACTTCCCTGACTTTGGAAACAGACAATCACCCTATGCTGTGCAGAGTGATACAAGGATGAAAACATTATAGATCCTGTCTTCTTTTCTGAGAAAACTAAGGTAATTCACTTAACTCTGCTATACCTATTTCCTTTTAATTTGTAGCATGATGCGATTGCACTAACTGACACCTAGGTTGCTTTCCAGAAAAATTCCTATGATTATAAGGCCCCCTTCACCTTGGATTTTGGAAAAAAGACAGAGTAGATTGGATGGGGAAAAAGCCCAGAGAATGAGTTGACATTTTGAAAGCCAGCCATGATCCAGCAGTGACTCTGATTTGTTAGTGAGATTAATCTATAATGTGATTAATATACATATGACAAATTACCTATTGACTACAGAGTTAAAACTCCTGCCTAGAATAGAGATTCCAAATATGTGCAGGCATTCTAAAGCAAAATCAAATTCATAATACTGATTTGGATAAAATGAATAATTTATCTTTCTATAAATATACTTGGTTTTTGTTCTCAGAACTAATATTCTTTGTAAGGCATTATCTTTCTCTAATCGCATTAAAATTTGAGAAGTCCTTGGTACATGTAACCAGCTTATTCCTCACCCAAGAGTAGCCCTAGTCAAATTTAAGGATGAAATTATTTTAAAACTGATGTCAATTTTAGCAAGTTAAAATTATTAATTCTGAATAGTGCTTAAATTAGAGCTCTTTTTAGAAAATAATCTGATTTTATTTCCTTCACAACAGCACAATGAATTGACTATAAATACGACCAAGGTTTATGTTTTTTTTTTTTTTTTTTTTTCCCTTCCAGCATGGGCAGGCTCTGGGAGTTGAACCCGGGTCTCCAGCATGGCAGGTGAGAATTCTGCCACTGAGTCACCATCGCCCGCTCAGTTTATGATTTTTAATGGAGGTTTTAAAATAGCTAAAGGAAAATCCAGAATGTCTCCAGTTATTATATTCCTCCAATATCCATATATTTTGTGAAGAGCACCTATTGTTCAAGATAGGAAGATTTAAATTTGGGTATTACTCATTAAATAGAGTACATTTCAAAGAGATTAACATTGAGAACAAGGAACCCTTCCATGTCGACAAAGATACATTTCTCATTTTATACAAATCAGTATTATACATTTTCTTTTTCTTTCAATGCATGAATTAGACAAAGCAATTAAGTATAGCCCAGAATTTTATCAACTTTGCATTTGCCAATTTCTAGGAAATTCGAATGATTTAAACTAGGGGGCCATGCATTAACAGCTTATCTCCTAAACTCTGTCGCATTACAACTCCGTATTTTTGGATGGTTCCATTTTACCTCCTCTGGGACAGCCCTTATATTAACAAAGCCTTTTCTGAAGACGATGAACACACGGCGGGCTCCACAACGTAAAGCGGATGTTGCACAGTCGAAGGCAGTGTCTCCAGCTCCAAGTACAATCACGGCTCCCCGGACCGATGGCAATGGAGAGTGACAGGCGCACATTCCTGAATGATGAAAGGAAAACCCCATTTTCAAGTAGAGAAACCATTTCTGCATGACAGCTCAAAAGATACTTGTACTCAAAGCAGTGTAAAATTGCATCTTGCAGTTTTCGAGGATGAGTGTCACTATCAAATTATTCTGCTTCATTGAAAGACAGTTTTATTCCCATTTTAAAAATATGCTCATATATGTAATTTCATACTCAGTACCTTTAGCAGCACTACCTTCTTTTTTTCCTTATAGAAGGATGGCTACCACATATTTTGAAGTGATAGGTGATAAAATGGAGTCAATTAAAATTATCTTTGTCAATGTTGTGATACGTATTTTTTTTAACTTAGTATCATTAAATTTGTCAGAAGAAAAAAGTGACTCTTTTAATCTGGGCCAATGATGTGCATATTTCATTAAAATACTGTGTATATTATCATATAATATTTCTAATATATAGCACAGGTAAACTTTGAAAACTAACATTGAATAAGTGCTTATTATAAAATTGAAGACTTCTGGAGAAACTATTTGCTTGTAATATTTAAGACTTTCTCCTTTTTACTGGTTTTCCCTGGTTCTGCTTTAAAAATTGAATAATAAAAGAAATATGACTTTCTAAGTGTTTATTTCTCAATGGCACCTATTTGAAGATTTGAAATCTATATATCCATGTGAAGATCCATGTGAAATATCAAAATGAAAGTGTTCTCTATATATCAGATAATGCTGCATCAGGTAAAATAAAACTGCTGATAAGACAAATCACTATAATTTCTGAAATGGCACCATGGATAGCATAGACCTGTAATTTCAATAAGTATAATCATTTTGTTTAGAAGAGTTCGTATTTGGGATTACACCATCGCCACTCTGTAATTCTCAAATGCATGTTACATACACTCTGACCTTTCCCAGCAAGGGCTGCAGACACACTAGCATCTAGTACTCCTGGGAAGAGGAAAATGGAGTTGGTGTTCATTTTTAACTTCAAACTTTTGCAGGTGATCTAATGCAGAACGTTTCTTTGCTTTTTAAATTGGGGGTGGGGGGAACGTAAGACAGCTTTCTCACGTGTAATTAGATGTTTGAATATCTGAATCACAGACTTTCTTTAAACATATATGTTTGAAAGATTTAGATTATCTGTTTTCTGAGAAAATATTATGGCTTTGCCATTAGTTCTACAACAACTCTGGTCAAGCCATAGCATAGTACAGGCTTAGTTTCAGGTTGCTTTTAAAAGTATATGAGGTGAGTGGGCCACAGTGGCTCAGTGGCAAGAACACTTCCCTGCCATGCCAGAGGACCCGGGTTCAATTCCTCGTGCCTGTCCGTGTTAAAAAAAAAAACTGTATGAAGTAACTTTCTCTGCTCAGAGACTACATGCCACCGTGTTTATCAAATTCTTTTACATTAGCTTCATAAAATCATAGTTCAAGAAGAGATCTCATATCTTTCTATCTGCATGGACACAAATAATATTAGATATGTTTGATTTGTCTTATTTTAAAGAGTTCCCAAAGTGAAGCTCCTGCTATTTCTTGTAAGAACACCTGGAATGCTTGTTATGGGCTCTATTACTTAGACATAATTTTCCATGATGCTGTTTAGAGCTGTATATAATCCAGTGAAAAACGCTTTGATGATGTTTGATTGGAAGAATGGACAAATAGATGATTCTGGCAAACTGTCCTAACAGGCTTTTCTATTCTACCTTGGTGTTAAGCAAGAAATTAATGTGAGATCTGTTCAACATACTACTGAGCTTAGATTTAAAATAAATGCATAAGGCATAAAACAACACAGGCACCATTAATAACAGAAGACAATATACTGTACCTGCTTTACTGCTTTTGGCTACAAGTGGCAGAAAGTCTTTGGATGTATAAAATCCCTGGTCCTGTGTCAGGCCTTCAAAGATTTCGTCTTTATTTGGTTCTGGCAAACCTAAGTAATAAAATGTTTATTAGCAGTAGGAAGGGCATGTCCTACTGGATGTTAAACAAATAAATAGAGAGATGCATTAAATAATGGGTTTCTTATGAAAAAAATAATTTAGGCGTAAATGACCAGAAAATAATATACCACAATGTAACAGATATCAGAGTATATCTTTAATCTATAATAAAGTAGACATAACAACTATCACACACACAAACAGAAACATATATATTTGCACACACACATTTGCAGTTGAGGAGAAAATCAATTTATATTCTTTCTTCACATTAAAAAAAATGTGTTAGATAAAACTGCCAATACATAAAAACCATAACAAAAATATAGATGTATATTTACTTAATCCCTGAATGTAACATGCTAAATATATCAGAACTGTAACAGAAAAATATAGCTGTATATTTATCTAATTACTTAGTGTAGAAGACTATTCTATGAGAAGCAGCAATGGGAGAAAAGAAACTCATAGGAAAAAATGCATTTTACCACAAAATTCAACTTCTTAGACATTTCAAAATACTACAAACAAATTAAAAGGCAAATGATTAACTAGGAAAATATTTTGAAATAAAATATCTACACCAAATAAAGAAGTTTCTTAAACATCAATAAAGAATATGCTAGCAATAACCAAGCATTAGTAAAGAATAATGAGAAAAAAACAGTAGAACAATATGAAGCCATTGAAACAAATATTTAAAAATGTCAGTGTCAGATTATCATCAAAACAGAATTAAATGAACTATCAGGATAGAAAACTGCATGTATAGTATGACTAAAATTTTGTATAAAAGATAAACTATAATCTGAAGTGCAATTACTATTGGGGTGGTAAGATTATGGATATTCTGTTTTTTTATTTCTTTAGTTTATAAAGTTTCTATAACACACATGCATCCCTACCTACCTTTTTAAATTTGCAAATTTAATAAACAGTAGGCCAAATTTTTTCAAATAAAAAAATGAAACAAACTTGATAGTAATCACCCCATCATAGGAAAGTGGAGAAATAATTCATCCCAAATCCATAAACACAGAGACAACTATGCAGTTTAATTTTATTTACTGTCCAAAATCCATTCTACCAATGGGTTATTCTAAAGAGGTAAAAGTTTACTTTACAGTTAGCTGAAGGGTGACGTGCAGTTGCTGGTGGACACACAGAGGCACAGAGGGTACTTTACATATGCAAGTATTTTCTATGCACACATGGCCAAAATAGCTATCATCTAAAGAAGGGCAAGTTACCCTTATTAATATATGTCGCTAGACCCACAGAGATTCCTTGTCCTCTTCTGCGAGCATTCTTTCACAAGAAAAATGCTTTGATAAAAAATTTAATTTTCATTTTTTCACTTGGATCAAGATGCCTACAAGGCCAACTTTTCCCATGCTTTCACCACACTCTGCATTTATCACTATAATCAATTTAAGATTTAGTGGGACAGATTCTCACTGTAAATGTTCAAAAGGGCACCGGTTAGATATTCTCAACTATAAATGTTGGTTTAAGGAGAAGAAAAATGAGCCAGTAACTGGACAGGATCATTATGATTGGATTTTGCCTGCAGCTACATAGATCCACCCCAAGTCGTGGAAAAGTTGAGAATCAAATCACAGCTCCAAGGAAGTGCACAACTATGGCTCAGAAGACTATATAATCAAGTCATGTACATGTTTAGAATCCCAAGGTATCATTCCATACAGCCCTTCTACCCACTAAGTGACAGGTCATCTCATCCCTTCTTCCCTAGTACAGAGCACCTGAAGCTCTCCTCCAGACCCCTGCAGATGCCTGGCCCAGTTGTTCCAAGGTACTTTATTCTCTCCCCATAATGGCATTGTGTGGTGCTTAGAAGTCCTAAGACAGACTTGTTGTGTAAGTAATTCTCCTTCCATATACCAGCTCTGTCATCTTGTGCAGGTTCCTTAATCTTTTTGGACTTCCAATATCACATTCTAAAAGTGGGATAATAAGCACACTTCTTCATAAATGTGAGATTTAAAAGAGATTATATTTATATGATTTATATGTATATATTATATATAAAGCATTGAGTCCTGGTGCATAGTGAATGCTCAGTAAACATTAGCAGGTACCACTAAGATAGGTTTATTTATTCTGTAGTTTATCAGTTCTTTCAAACTTCACCTTTCATATCAAGGAATAAAATAAAACTCAAATCAAAGTAAAGTATTAAACCTTAGCAAATTTAAACAAAGTGCTACAAAGAAAGAAAAATGAGGCAACCTTACCCAAAATATGAAAGATAATGAAACCTACAAATACCCATCTATCAAAGGATGATTTCCCTGAGAGTAGGTAGCGTATTAATAAATAAGGTATGTGTCTATACAAGGATGATTTAAAAATGACACTGAAATGACTTTTTAATTCACCTTTCAGTGGGAAGAAGGGAGTTTATGAATAAAGAGGAACTGACAAAAATTTGACAAACAAAACAACTCTGTGTAGTATAAGATTAGAGTTTGTCTTTCAAGGACAGATAGTTTCTTTGTTCCCCTAAAATAGTTACTGAACTTTTTTGACATTTCAACATCTATTTACCATTTTCAAGTTCTCTGAAAAGAAAATAAATATGATTCTGTTTTCTATTAGAAAAAAATTGAAATAAAAATTATTGCTTCTTATATCGCATTGTTCTAAATAATATATAAATAATAGTTTATATGCATATATAACTAATGCATAGTTTATATGCATATATAAACTAATTTAATTCTCACAACAATGCCACAAGACAAGTTATATTATAATTTCCCCCAATTTAGATATGAGGAAACTGAGGCACATAGAAATTAAGTAACTTAGCTGAAGGCAGTACAGAATGAGGAAGTGGCAGTACCAATTTTTAAGCTGGACGGTATGGCTGAAGAATCTGTGTTTTTAACTTCAAAATGTTGCCTTTTTCACATATAAGGCTATAAAGAGGCCCTGTTATGTTGTGATGCTACTTAATAAGTGATATCTAAATTAATCATTCAATGCACATGCATGATTTCACTTTAGGGCTATGGATGTGTACACAACACAATATGTGTCTGCACTGAGGGTCCAATCTATCTGTAGGAAAAAAAAATGACTCACATAACCTTAGTGGCTGCTTCTCTAAGCTGCATCTTGTTTTCAGATTATTTTCTCTAGTACAATTCCTTTCTGAAATGTTTTCCTTCTTAAGTGCATTTCCCTTGGGTATTTGCTGGTTATTTTTCAATATTTGATATTCTTTGAAATATGTATTCCTTCTTTGTTTCCAAAGCACCTACCTCTGGAGCGACGGTAGAATAAATCACAGCATTATCTATATTAAACTCTTTCCTTGTGATCATACTAAGTTTTACACAACTGCAATTAACATTAACAAGATATTAAATATTCTGTGACATGTTATCATGTAGTAAGTAATAGAGTAAGATAGGCTTTTAAGGCTCCATTGCCATAGCTATGATAGGACGTGTTTAAGAAATATTTAAATTCCATAATAGCTGTCTCTGTTACCTCACTGGGTCACTTATTCAGTGTTAATTGAATCAGACAGCATTTGTGTGATGCCTCTTGTTCTTGAAGGAATCCATTTGAATGACAGCTAAGCCAACGTGAGAAAGACATTCATCATATAGACCTGTCACTGGGTATAGCATCTACAGAAGTGGGGAGGACAATATAGACCAGCATGGAACTGCTTGAGTTTCCCAGCAACAAGGTGTAGTTTACAGAAATGGGTGAAGCTCCGGTACACCGGAACTCCATGGAAATACCAATTCCTTATATTTCACACATATGTTTACTTTACTAGGAAGATTTAGTTGACAAATAAAACACCAATGATTGTGCCATAGAGTTAGTATCACCATTCTTAGGTTACTTCCTGGCTGAGATCAGCAAAATATAGCTGATGACAAATGTAATACATTTTGTACTTTTTCTAAAAGAGGAAAACATGCTGTGCTTTCATTTTCAAACTCTGATTTGGGGGTGGTGCTACTTTCAAAAGAGGATTAAAATGTGCAGATTGAACAAGGATTCCTTACAAACTCCCAACCATCAGGCTGTGTAACATCTATGACTTTGTGAAAGAAAAGTCTGGGAAACAATGTTTCTTTATTTTTATTTTATTAAACATTTTTAAATATCTTAATGCTAACTGAATGATTTCTGTATTTGCAAACAGAATATATTGGATAAAATTAATGCCTTTGAAATCAGGCATTAGAATTCTGAATTAGAATTCTGGTTCTAGCTTTATGAGCTATTATGACCTTGGACAAATAAATTAAACTTTCTGGAAGCAACAGCCTCATCATGGGATTGTGGGGAGAATGAAATGAGATAATGTATACAAAGTTCTTGTAGAGATGTTAAATAAGTGTTTCCTATTATTTGTATCCTCTCCCTAAAAGTCTTTGATTTAATGAAATGACACATTAGGATGGATATAAATTAAATGTTCATCAAATCCATGATACCCATAATTAATTTTATCACATAGGTTTGTGGTCAATGCTGGTCAGATGTCTATCACAGGACATAAAAATAGCATCTTTCGCTAGAATAAATGGCATGGCCAAACAAAAGTATTCTTCCGCCCTATTCTTTCCACAGACTGCAAAGGACTCCAACCAAATGTGCTCTAAGACCAGGAATGTAGCAAGATTCAAACCCTCTAATATTTAATGTATCATTCAAACTGGAACAGTGAGAGTAACACCCTGCCTCAGACAGCACTGGCCTAGGAGTCTCGAAAACTGGGTTTTAATTTTATTATATCCCCATTTTAGCTGAACTTGAGTAAAGCTGCTGAACACGGAGGATCTCAATTCCTTAATTTTAAAATGAAAATAACCCTGCCTGCTATATATAGTTGTTCTGAAAATTAGAAAGTGGGTAAGGGATATAGTATGCGTAAATTATTTTTTCCTTTTTATTTCTTTTTCTGGAATGATGCAAATGTTCTAAAAATGATCATGGTAAAGAATACACAACTATGTGATGATACTGGGAGACACTGATTACATAATATGGTTGGACAGCATGTGTGTGGATATTTCTCAATACAAACATAAAAAGAAAAATAATTCACTCTGGTAAATCTAAAATCACTTTTAAATATAAGTCTTTATTACTATCGTAAGTAAAATGTAAAAACTATGGACAATAAAAACTCATGATAAAGAGATTTATAGTAAACACTTTGAAACAGAAAATATTGCAACAAGTCATAAGAAGTCATTCAGATGGCTATATATATTTACGTATATAAACATAAATCTATGCATGTATATATGCATGAGAAAAGATAAAATATTCCTATAATAAGCCCCAGCAGTTGAAATTATAATGTGGAAGAAAAATATACCTTTCAAGGAAGGGCCTAAGCATTCCTGAATTCCACAACAGATTATTAAATGTTTCATCCGCCACTTAAAATCGCTTATATGACGCAAAGGATTTTTATCTTGCTTCCTAGGGACAACAGTACCATATGGGTTATCATTCCAGGATCTATATATTGATTAGGACAAGAACAAATCATGATGCCCCATTGTGATATTTTCCCCAATAAAACCTCCCCTTCTTTCCCCCCAATTTCCACTGTAAATATGTTTAGTCTGAGTGTTCAGGCTGAATTCAGAAAGAATGCAGTTATTCAGTGTAATACATATGAAATTCGATCACCATGCATCACAATAGTATTCATTTCATTGATTTATGAAATCGACATGAAGCATC
Organism: Tamandua tetradactyla; assembly: GCF_023851605.1. NCBI lineage: Eukaryota > Metazoa > Chordata > Mammalia > Pilosa > Myrmecophagidae > Tamandua > Tamandua tetradactyla. The sequence goes on along the minus strand of NC_135331.1, from coordinate 6,766 downwards.
TGTTCATATAACTGCTGTCTAGGCTTTCTCTCAACATGACCACACACATTAACTGTGAGTATCACACAGTTGGCTGGAATATAACAAGAGGAAGACTTAAAAATGTTATGAATGGAGTTACCAACTCAAATCATACTCTTTCCTGTTGCACAAGTTATTTTTCTATACAGAAACATAACGATGAAGACCTGAAACAAGTGGAAAACTGAACACATTTTACTATTTTGAAAATCTAATGGAAGCTAAATTGAGGTCTTATTTTTATAATTATATATCTTATTATAATTACATATAGTTAATTACATATAATTAATATAATTATTGTATATGTTATCATTATAAATGTATGCTTTAAAAAGCAGTGAAGAGAATAAAATAATCAGATGATAATTCCTACATATTTAAAGCTATGAATCTATTTCAGCTAGCTTTTATGATTTCATGTAGAAAATAAGTACTAATTACACTATTCCAATGAGATCACTTCATATAACTCCTACAAGGACCTACTAGCAGTCTCCAACTAAGAGCATGTACAATGCAGGTGAGAAACAATACAAACATACTAACAGCCATGGATTAACAAGTGCAAACGTATATGGAATAAACTGCATCGAGTGTTTAAAACTCTCCTAGACGTTTTTTGTTTGTTCTAAATTTTGATCTGTAATACAATATCCATCAATTTTTATAAGAAATGAAAATATAGTGAATATGAAATTTTGGCCTTATAAT
>NC_135331.1:0-5931 GCF_023851605.1 Tamandua tetradactyla | reverse complement strand
ACAGCATTTGACATAGAGAGCAAACATGGTGGCGGTTTTGCAAGTTCCCTCATCTGCAGCTTCTTGTGCAGCTCGTCCATCCCTCGCTGCATGGCTGACTTTTCCATGAGCAGAACCCGAAGTTTCTCTTCTAACTCTGAGTTCCATTGCTTCAGGGCCTCATTGCTTTTGCTTTGTGTGCAGAGCTCTACTTTCAGGTTCTCATGTTCTTCGGTTAGCTCTTGGTTGGTCTTGTCCGCCTGCTTCTGCTGAGCGGAGACATCGCTCAGTGTCTGCTCCAGCTCACTCACACGTCGCCTTGAAGACTGCAAGCGATTTGCAAGAGCCTCTGCTCTTGCTTTGTGTCTGTGAGCCTGTTGAGTGTGCATAAGGGCTGCGTGTAACTCCGACTTCTCAGACACTAGACTCTCAATTGTCTGAGTGTGTTCTTGCAGCTGTTGTCTCAGAGCTCCTTGCTCCTTCATTAACTTTTGTTCGAAGTCTTGTTTGGCTATCTCCAGTTGATCCAAAGCATCTTGTTTTTCTTGGTTCAACTCTTGTGTCTTCTTTGTGAGTTGATTGTGTGTAGGACTGCTGGAATCCAGGCCTAGTGATAGGTCTTGGTATCGGCTCTCTGGATTCTTCATGTCATTTGAGGATGTCTGGTCCTTCCCGCTGATGTTGGATGAGGCCTGAGGCAGGAGCCCGTGAAGGGGTCGTGAAACCTGTGGCAGGCTGTCGGTAGAGGACGTGGTCTTGCTTTCCTCCGAGGGAAGAGGACTACTTTCGGCATCATAGTTCTCAGGTGATGCCGTGCCACTAGTACATGGAGAACTAGCACAGGCGGGATGGGCACTGCCAGGAGGGGTGGTGTCATCGGCAGGTGAAGCAGGGGTGGCGCGGTCTTTGGGCGCATCCTCAGGCGAGTGGCCACCAGATGTTGGTGTTTCAGGGCCAACTTTGGTCGTTTTTTTCTTCTTTGCTCTCGGTGGAATGGGGAGATTGTTCCTCAGCTGAAATTCACGTAACATTTTTCTGGCCCTAGCCAAACTCTGCTGTCGGGCTTCTTCCGACATCTCGGGAAGGGGAATCGCGCGGAACTTCTTCCCGAGCGCAGCCAGTTTCTGCCGTCGGGCTTCTTCCGACATCTCGGACAGGGGAAAGGGTCGTGGGAGCGCCATCATCTAATCCAGCAACCAGTGTGAACTTGCATCCACTAGCTACCGCAGCGATGTGGGACTGAGCCAGGGAAGGGAGGGACCAGGGAGGTGCTAGGCAGCATGGAATGTGGGCGTGGCCCCATTCTCCCAGCCTATTGGGCGATGAGAAGATGGATGGGAAAGGGGGCGGGGCCTGGAGGGTGAGCTCACAATGAAGGCCACCTGCAGAGTCGGCTCCACCCACTCTGGGGGGAGGGGCGGGACCGTTGTCTCTGCCCACCTCTGAGGGGTGGGGCCAAGAGCTGTCAGCCCCCCCTCCTCCCACTCCCGGGTGGGCTCCCCTCAGGGTGCTTGCGGTTCCCAACTTGGCGGCTCTTCATTTCCCACGCAGGGTGCAGGGTGTCAATTTCTCCATCTCCCCCTCTCGCCCTGGACCTTCCTCCACCCCAGACCTCCCCAAGATGGGGACCAGGTCCTGGGCTCCGGAGGTAGGCGGGGATTGAGAACGGAGAATGAATGAATTAATCGAATTCATTTAAATGAATGAATGAAGTTAATTTTAACTTTGGAGTGAATTAAGCTAATTTATTCATTCCAAAGTTAAAACAAAAACCCAGTCCCAGCTATATAGTAAAGCTGCAGAAAACCTTAGACGGAGGAAATCTGAAAAGCTTCCAGGAGAAGAAGAGTAGTGCAAAATGAACAATTAAACTGGCAGCTCGCCCTTCAGCAGAAAACAACAGACGCCAAAGGACAGTGGACTCTTCATTGTCCAAACAGGAAGCAGTCTGTACGGAATTCTGTATCCAAAAAAAGAAGGGTCCTTTAAGAATGAAGGTGATACAGACATTTAAAAAGAAAAATTTAAGAAACAAAGAATACACTTAGAACCACGGAAAATGAATCTCTTCATTAGCCTAAACTTAGGCATATTTAAATCAGGTATCCAAATAATGATTGTAAAACCTGTGTCTGCACTGTAAGCTTCATGAGCCAATTTCAAATTAAAGGAAGGAAGGAAAAATCTATAGATACAGATATGAAAGCTTCTTAGATTCTAAATATTATACATTATCTTCAATCCCATTTGATTAACAGTGAAAAGTACACATTCTCAAAATATCAAGTAGAAAGTAATTTCAGATATGAGCTTGGCTATAGTAGTGACTTTGTTACAAACATTTTCCAATTTTCGATTTCAGGAATTTGTTTTATCTAATGGTACTATAGGTGCTTATAGTTATCTTTTTGTCTTCTTTTGTCAAATATGGCATATATATGCAAAGCAAAGAAAGAAAACTCAATAATCTCAAACCACACTTCAACAAGCAGCTACGGGACTGGTCCCAGAGTTTGTCCTGAGGGCCACCATACCCTCATCTCAGATGTTTCCTTCTAGCTGCTCCAAAACACTGGTGGCTCTATCGAAGCCATAGTGAGAAAATCGTATGGCATCTGTCCTTTTGTCTCAGACTTCTTTCACTCAACGCTATGTCCTCCCGTTTCATCCACATCGTCATATGTTTTTTTTTGTTCTTGTCTTTAGTTTTCGCATGGGCCGGTGCTGGGAATCCAACCCGGGTCTCCGGCATGGCTGGTGAGGACTCTGCCACTGAGTCACCGTGGCCCACCCGTCGTATGCCTTGGGACATCATTTTATCTAAGTGCTTCATAATACCCCATCAAATGTACGTACCACATTTCGTTTATCCACTCGTCTTTTGAAGTGCAGCTTAGCTGGGTAAAGAATTCTTGGCTGGAAAGTCTTTCTCTTTCAGGATCCTAAATATATTCTACCACTGCCTTCTCACCTCCATGGTGCCTCTTGAGTAGTCTGAACTCAGTCTTCTGTGTCTTCCCTTGTATGTGATAAGACACTTTTCTCTTGCTGCTTTCAGGACTTTCTGCCTCTCTTCAGCATTTGACAGTCTGACTAGTATATGTCTTGGAGTAGGCTTCTTTGGATTTATCCTGTTTGTGCTTCGTTGGGCTTCCTTTCTTTGCATATTTACGTGCTTTCCCCCGTTGTCTCCTCAACTCATCTTCTAGCCCTTTACTCAGCTCTTCTCCTTCTGGGGCACCAGTGATTCTTATATTTACGTGCTCTGTGCTCTTCATTTCCTTGCGGTCCAGTTCCAGGGTTTCCGTCTTTTTGGCCACTTGTTCTTTTGTGCATTTGAGTGAAGTGGTCATTTCTTCCAGCTTGCTTTTTCCTCTGCCTCCTCAAAGCTGCTGTCGTGTGTCTCCAGGATATTTTTAATTTAGTCAACAGTATCTTTTATCTCTGTGAGATCTGTTGTTTTTCTATGTATTCTTTCAAACTCTACTTGATGCTCTTCCAGTGTCTTCTTGCTCAGCTTTATGTCATTATCGGGGCCGGGCCTGGCACTCGGTGGGTTGTGATGCGGCTCAGCGTGGCTCACTGCCCCATCCCTGCCTCCCCATCCGGGCACTCCTAGGCCTACGGGCCTCTGTAGGCAGAGGGGCATGGTAGGCTCTGGGCACCAGCTCAGGGGTCTCTGTGTGCAGGCGGAACAGGTTGACTGGCTTCTGGGTCCCCCATGGGAGCTGCCGGCTGAGGATTCTCCCAAGCTAGCTGTGGGGGCAGGCGGGAATGCAGGGTGCACTGTGGCTTCTGGTCCCACAGTTCCTGCCCCAGCCTGGGCAGACGTCTGGGTTTAGCTTCTGAACGGAAAAGTGCTAGGAGGAAGGCCGGCCTTCAACGCCGACCCCAGCCTTGGCATTTGTGCCGGCTTGTTTCTTAAGGCAGAAACTCCTAATAAAGGAATATTTTCACTGCCAGAAAGGGGTGATTGTGGGAACTGGAGGGAGTTGGCGCCCCCGGCATCCCCCGCCACGCAGCTCCCCCGCAGTGCTCAGTGTCCAGCAGTGCAGGGCCGTGGCTGAAAAGCAGCAGCTGGGAAAGGACGAGCGCGGGGGTCGCACCCGAGGGCGGCTTCCCCGGCCCTGCGGCTGCTCGGCACCCGCTGGGTGTCAGCTATTTTTTTCTCACCGGAAATGTAACAGTTATGAAAGCCCATTTTTTAATGTTGTATTTCTGTATCTGCAAACTGGTTCTCTTGTTTCTGTTAGTAAAGTACTGTTGATGGTTCTAGATCTTTGGGCTCCAGCTCTGGCTGATCTGCTGCGGTGACCAGTGCAGGGGTGGCCTTCCACGTGCCGGCCGTGTGGCCTTGTGCTTCCCTGAATGGCGTCGAGGTCTGGTAGGTGGGGAGCTGGTGGGCCCTGTGTTGGGTGTGGATCGTTTGCAGTGAAACCTGCGCAGGAATTTGACCTTTTCAGGATGTGGAGTGGTGCAGGCCGGCACAGCTGGCGGGGACGCTATCCAGGGCATGTGGGTGCAGACATGTAGACACAGTCCTAGGCACCTGGGTTCCATCCTGGTCAGGTAGGCTTGGGCAGCTGGGTGTGGACATTGGTCCTGCCACCCAGGACGGTCCGGCGGACCGTCCCTGCCCTCCTCCTGTATCTTACACACTGATGCTGGCTTTCCAGGCAGGGTGGAGGTGCAGGAACCCCAGACACAGCCCCCTACCCACACCCGGCAGGACATAGCCCCCTGCCCACACCCGGCAGGACACAGTCCACTGCCCACGCCAGGCAGGACACAGCCCCCTGTCCACACCTGGCCGGACACAGTCCCCTGCCCACGCCAGGCAGGACAAAGCCCCCTGAATGATCTCTTTCAGGATCTTAAGTGTGTCACACCACTGCCTTCCTGCCTCCATGATGCTCGCTGTGTAGTCTGAACTCAGTCTTATGTGGCTTCCCTTGTATGTAGTAGATTGTTTTTTTTTTCTTGCGACTTTCAGAATTTTCTGCTCCTCTTCCACGTTTGACAGACTGATGAGTGTGTATCTTGGGGAAGGCTTATTTGGATTTATTCTGTTTGGAGTTCATTGGGCTTCTTTGACTTATATATTCATGTCCTTTATAAGGGTTGGGAGGTTTTCCCCCATTCTATTCTCAGCTATTCTTCCTAGCCCTTTACCCCTCTCTTCTCCTTCTCGAAACTGATGATGCTTCTATTTGAGGGCTTGTTTTGTCCATCGTTTTCCTGTGATCCAATTCAAGTTTCTCCATCGTTTTGCCATTTGCTGTTTTGAGTGTTTGAAATCAGTTATCCTGGCCTCTAGATCACTTATTCTTTCGTCTGTCTCTTCAAATCTGGTGCTGTGTGCCTCTACTCTGTTTTTTATTTGGTCACCAGAGCCTTTAATCTCCGTGATATCTGCTCTTTTTCTATGTATCTTTCAAATTCCTCTCTATGGTCTTCTACTGTCTTCTTGCTCTCCTTTATGTCATTTGCTCTCCCACTTATTAAGTAGAGTCATACGAACATCTTTGATTAGTTGTTGGAATGTCTGTGTCTCCTCTGGTGTTTTAACCTGGTCGTCAGTTTGGCCTCTATCTGTCTGCCTGTGGTGTTCTTAGTGATCCTCTGCTGTTTGCATTGCATGTAAATACCTTGATTTACTTTGGGGCTTGATCTTTCTCAGTGGCCTATGTTCCTCTGTAGGCATAGGAACTTGTAGACTTTGGGCACCAGCTCAGGGGTCTCTGTGAGCAGGGAGAACATGTTGACTGACTTCTGAGTTCTCCTGGGAGCTCCCAGCTGCAGATTCTCACATGCTAGCTGTGGTGGCAGGCAGCAGTGCAGTGTGTACCATGGCTTCTGGTCCCACAGTTCCTGCACCAACCTGGTTAGACCCCTTCGTTTTCCTTCTTAATGAAAAAGTGCTAGTAGGAAGGCCGGCCTTCAAAAATGCCC
>NW_027518241.1:99138-211904 GCF_023851605.1 Tamandua tetradactyla | reverse complement strand
TGAATCACCCATGCACCCTTCATTTCTGTTTTAAGATTAAAAATATAGGGAAGATGAAGTAGACATACTTTTCTCTATTCCTCCCACTGAGTACCATTTAAAACCCTGGATCTTCTGCAAAACAAACATGAGAACACTGAAGGGTGGGGAGAAGAAAGCAGACCATTGAAGACCTTGGGATGCAAGGAATGACACAGTGATGAGTTCCTGGGTTTGCTTTTTGTCTCATGTTTCCCAGACTTGGAATTAAAGGAGCTGGCAACCCTGAAGTGCAGACAGGAAAGGCCCCTACAAAAGCCTGTTCTCCCCAGCCAAAGGATGAGGGAAAGGACAGCCTCACAAGACAGAAAACTTTCGGATGATAGTCACTTTACCCCAGCCGAATGCCACAGAAAAAACTTTGGCCCCACCTCCATCCCTGCCAGCAGAGGCCAAGTGGGGAGCTGAGATTTCCACCTTTGGTACTGTAATAACTACCCCATCCCATCATCACTGAGGCCATGTGGGGAGACAGAGGCACTCCTATGTCTCCCAGCCAGGGAAGGATCGAGATGGGCTTAGTAGGCAGCTGGAACTTTTAACTCCGACCTGTAGCAATGAGGATGACCTGCCTCCAGCATCAGGAGGCCAGGGGGACAACTGGACTTCTACCCACACTGGCAATAAAAGGCAGCACCGGCATCCCCAGCTGGAGAGGGGGCAGGCGGCTAAAACAGAAGGTTTATGAAGATCCATATTTAGTGTAAGGTGGCTGAACAAATAGGGCAGTATGGAAGAATGCTGACCTTTGTTTCTTAGGATCCAGCACAGATACGCTGTTCTTATATGAAGCAGCTGGTTTATGAACATATATCTTAGCCCTGGTCAGAAAGTGGGTTAACTGGGAGCCAGAGAGAAACCAAAGCTGCTTATCTGATGTGTTAGTCTGCAAACTGCTTGTTCTAGTTCGCTAGCTTCCAGAATGCAATATACCAGAAATGGAATGGCTTTTAAAAAGGGAAATTTAATGAGTTGCTAGTTTATAGTACTAAGGCTGAGAAAATGTCCTAATTAAAACAAGTCTGTCGAAATGTCCAATCAAGGCATCCAGGGAAAGATACCTTGGTTCAAAAAGACCGATGGATTTCAGGGTCTCTGTCTCATCTGAGAAGGCACATGGTGAACACAGTCACAGTTTCTCCCTTGGTTGGAAGGCAAATGGTGAGTACAGCATCATCTGCTAGCTTTCTCTCCTGGCTTCCTGTTTCATGAAGCTCCCCGGGAGGTATTTTCTTTCTTCATCTCCAAAGCGCTGGCTGATGGACTCTCTGCTTCATGGTGCTGCAGCATTCTCTGCCCTCTCTGAATTTCTTTCATTCTCCAAAATGTTTCCTCTTTTACAGGACTCCAATAAACCAATCAAGACCCACCCAAATGGGTGGAGACATGTTGTCACCTAATCCAGGTTAACAAGCACTCTTGACTAAATCACATCATTCAGGGAGATCATCTGATTACAGTTTCAAACATAGAGTATTGAATAGGGATTATTCTACCTTTATGAAATGGGATTTTGATTAAAACATGGCTTTTCTAGGGGGCATACATCCTTTTAAACTACCACACTGCTGGAATGCAATATATCAGAACTGGAACAGCTTTTAAAATGGGGGATTTAATAAGTTATGAGTTTACAGTTATAAAGCTATAAAAATGTCCAAACTAAGATATTCAGGGAAAAATACCTTAATTCAAGGAAAGCTGATGGGTCAGCAACACCTCTGTCAGCTGGGAAGTCAGGTGACTGGCTACTTCCTCCTGGGCTCTGTTGCTTTCCACCTCGGTTCCTGTGGGGGCTCCTCACTTTGCTTCTCTGGGACAACTTTTATATCTTGGCTTCCCTTGGCTGTCTCCAGGTTCAGACTTGTGTAACATCTCACAGTGAACTCTGCTGGGCTCCAAGCATCTCCGAATATCTGTGTCTCTGTTCTCCAAGGGTCGACATCTGTGTCAGCTCTGCTCTGAAGTTTCTGCCAGCTCTGTCATTTCTGACACTCTCCAAAATGTTTCCTCTTTTAAAGGATTCCAGTAAACTAACCAAGACCCACCTGGAATGGATGGAGCCACATCTCCATCTAATCAAAAGGTCACAACCACAATTGGGTGTGTCTAATCAAAAGTTTCCAAACTACAGTACTGAATCAGGATTAAAAGAAATGGCTACTCCCACAATATTGGATCGGGATTAAAACCATGGCTTTTGGGGGGTACATAATACTTTCACACCAGCACATCTGAAGTCTCCATGTCAGTGGGCGGATAGCATAAGCTAGGCTATTCAGACAGAGGTGGGGCGGGATCAGGAAGGGTGGAGCTGATAGTCTCAACTAAATCTTGACACATTGTACCTTTCATGTAATCAGAAGTAGGACAAGTATTTCATGTCAAAGCCACCAATAATCTTCCCCATACATAGAGCCATGACTTTTTACTCTGTCATCAGATATGGCCAAGGGGAAAGTCTGATACCCTCCCTGGTGTCTTAACTATCCAACCGCATGTCCATCAAGCCCGGCCACTGAACTCCCCCCTTGGTTTACGTATGTCATTATGTGTGAGTTCCATCTCATCTTGAAGAGAAGGCCAACCTTATACTTTGGCCTCCCAGGAGGTGGCAGCAGGGGATGCTAAGTGGTGGCAGAAGGGAAACCATAAGGCTAGAAATAGATTCTGAACAGCCAGCTCCCCTCTTGTGATCTGTCGATGGCTGTTCCAGCATCTTACCACACATTCTTGAACCTTCTTTCCACCTGGTTATTGTGTGGGACGACTCGTGCTGATCAGGCATTGTTGTTCTTTGTACAGTTCCTTGCTTTTGCCGGAACTATTTATTTGCTCACACTTCCCTTTATTCACTCTTCCACACTTATGCAAAAAGAAAAAAAAAATACATATCTATACTTGATAGACAGATAGATGTACACTGGGCAGAAGAAAGAGAACTTTGAAAGTCCTAAGATGAAATCCTTACTTTATACCACATACCAAAACTATTCCAGATGGAGTAAAGATGTACGTGTTAAAGAAAGGAATAGGACGGTGGCTCAGCAGGCAAAGTTCTCACCTGCCACGCCGGAGACCTGGGTTTGATTCCCGGTGCCTACCCATGCAAAAAAAAAAGAATAGAAGGAAATGCAGGTGATAACAGAGGAAGATTTTCTCAGAATGGAAACAAAGATAAAAGCCATAAAAGAAAACATTTAAATGGTTTGAACTATATTAAAAGTAAAAATTTCTGCATGGTTTGGTTATCATTGGGTAGTGATATTTGGGTAATTGTATTTCATTTATCTTATTGCTTCTCTGTATTTTTGATTATTTTTAATAGACATATAAAAGGGAAAATTCATTTTACATGCCCAGTACCATAAATAATATTGAAAATCAAACTGAGGAAAAATAATTGCAACATATAAAGGATTGCTGTTTGGAATACAATTTTAAAATGTTGTTACAAATCAATATGAAAAAATACTCAGTTCCCAATAGAATACTGGGTAAAACCCATTAGTAGAGAATTCACAAAAGAGTCACTACAAATGGGCAAGAAATAGAAAAAATTTCATAGCTTAATAGCTGGAAGTTCCAACCTACTGTCCTGCTCTACAAATTTCAGACTTTTCATCCCCCAAAGTCTCATGAACTAATTTCTTGAGCTTATTTTTATTTTTTATTGTTTTTACATGGGCAGGTACCAAATATCAAACTGTAGTCTCCAGCATGGCAGGCAAGAACTCTGCCTGCTGAGCCACCGTGGGCCTCTTGAGGTATCTTAATATGTATATAGATATTCTGTTGACTCTGTTCTCTGGAGAAGCCTTTGAAATAGCAATTCCACCGCAAGTAATTTATCTTCAGGAAATAATCATAAATATTTTCTAAAACACATGCACATTTTAATTTATAATTTATTCTAAGAATCATTTTTAATAGAAAGAATAAGTTCAAATGTCCCCCAGATAGGAGATTGATTAACTAAATTATGGTCCACTCATAAGAAAGAGAAAAAATACAACCCTTTATCAATGAATTTTCAGAAAAATATCTGGTATGGAAAATATACAGAACCTTTTTGTTTAGTAAAAAAACAGTACATAAGACAATACATATAGTCTATTTTTTATCTGGTGAAAAAGAAAATTTATGGCTAGAAAAAAAGACAAGCAAGATAAACACATCAAGCATGAAGAGCAGCTACCTTTGAGTAGTGGAATTATGGTGACCCCATCCCTTTTATTTGGCTTGTTATGCTCCATGCATTTTGTTCATGAGCATATATTCTGTGGGAAGCTATTTAAATTGATTTTTAAATAGCTAGGAGCCAACATGAGCAGATAAAATATGCCACAGACCTCGCATGGCCTGTCACATACCACCCCCCCTCCCACAAAGGAGCAATGTTATTTTGCTGTGAGCTCTAAAGACCACTCAACTCCACATTGCAAACGTGTCTGATCAGAACCAAGCCAACTTGAGACAATTTCCGAAGATACTTAGGGTGAGCTGTTTTCTTCTCCTTCAAGCTCAGAGGGGACACATACAGCATCTTCTGTACAAAAGAGGGAAAACAAAGCTTGGGAGCACAAATTCTACAGTTATATCTTTGTCCACAGATTCAGAGAGAAAAATCCACCCCAGAAAGACACTCCATTGGTTTGCATATTGTGAATTCCTTGGACAACTACAGGGACCCAGGGTTTGGGAGTTCCATTCAGTTGGTTTTTACTGACTAGCATTGAGCCTGAGAAAGCCCACAACTAATTGGCTCTGTTGGAGGGGAAATGCTAGCAAGACTTTTTTTTTTAAGGAGCAGTAAGCACCCAGTTGGGACACTGGGTGTTGCCCAGTAGACTGGCGTTCTAGCCAAATTGCTTCTGGACAGAGGATCAACGAGAATAGCAACTGAGGTTAACATTAAGTGACTAACTTTGCATTTGCATCTGCAAGTGCCCGCTACAAACTGCTGAGGCAGCGTTTGTGCAAGGAGAGTGGGGCTTGAATAAATCCTTGTGAGTTCTCAGTCTGAGACTCTGAGTCAAACCTCACACAGCCCTATCCTCAATGAGAAAACCTTCTGGATTAATGCTAACATCTCATCTCAAAAGAAATAGCCCCTGTCTCAGATTAAAAACTCTATTTGATGAGGACTCTCAGTAATTACTCTGAGTTTTTTAATCGTGTACTTGTCTTTCTCTCCTCCCTTCCTCCTGGGTATTGTTCTACCCCCCACTCACCAGACAGGGCATGTGGACCGATACTCCTTTGTTTCATAATTTGAAAATGTGTGAGTGGGAAAAGTCCTTGAAGTTGGACAGATTAAATCTCTCTGACCCCAGGAATCTGATTAATTTTGTCTCTCCCAGAGGATGCCTGTACAGTGCCTTACTTGGTGAATTATTTTTGAACGTGACTCTTTCCTCTGTGGGGGAAAGCAGAAGGAACAAAGGAATGGAATTCCACTTCCTCCTTAGGGAAAGAGAAAAAGGTTGAAATTGTGTTTTCCCAGACTTCTTGTGGGACCCCAAGGAAGACTGAATTGCATAATCTCTCACAAATATGTGAGATGCAACCTATGCCACCATAAGCTTTAATAATATATAGTCAAGGGATTAGAGAAACCAAAGAATATAGGCACTATTTCCTGACTGGAGCATGATTAAGAACTTGATTGCACAACCTAAGTGCCTCCAAACCAAAGAGCTACAGTCTGGGAGAATGTAATTCACCCCTGAGCAATCCTAGTGCCACATGGCTTTCTTTCATTAAAGCTACCGGGAGGAACTTGGAGGCCCACATTAATGGTTCTTCCATCGCTTAGGAAACTCAGAAAATTCATGTTGGAAACACGGCCCATCCCTCCCATAGAGACTCTGTCTAAACCAGAGACAGCTTGTGAGGTATTTGCCATTTAATAGATTTCCTTCTCTGAGGCCTAAGGCTGATTTCCTGATTTTCACGCCTTCATGTTTAAAATGTGTTGATTATTTGCTGTTGATCAGCCAGACTGGGCTAAGAGCAGAGCCACTGAGCTTGTGACTCCGGCCGTCTGCTCAGAGGGGCTCAGTTACACTGCCCCAGTGGTGGCCCAGGCTAGGACAATATGCAGGGAAGCAGATGCCAAGACTGGCAATTCTGCAAGCAAAGCTACAGAGGGAGCAGGGTCCTATTAAATTGAACAATGATTAATCTTGCTACCTACTGTGATAGAGACTCATGGGGGGAATGCAAAAGTGAATATGACTATGCATAAGAAGGAATTCAAAGGTTAAAATGTATTGGGTATATGGAAATCCTGGTGGGCAATGAGAGGAAGAGGTAAGGGATATGGTATGTATGAGTTCTTTCTTTTTTCTTTTTCTTTTTTTAATAGAGTGATACACATGTTCTAAAAATTGATCATTGTGATAAATACACAACTACGGGACAATATTGTGAGGCATTGGTTGTACACCATGTATGGAATGCTTGTATGTTAAGAATGTTTGTGTTTGTATGTTGTTTTGTCAATAAAAATATGAAAAAAATAAAAAGTAAATATAACCCAGCACCATACCCTGCCCTTAGCAATGCCACAATTGGGTGGGAGAATATTCACAACAATTAGGTAATGTAAGGTGGTAAGTGCTAAATGAGTAATATGAACACAGGTTTTACTTGCAGACCTTATGGGTAAGGGAGAGCCTTAAAAAGTCCTTCAGCAAAAGCAAAAACAAAAAACAAACAAACAAAACCAAAGTCTAAAGGAATTTATCTGGAGTTATTACAATTCTTACTCTCCTTTGAACCCTAAGATAGTGGGATTCAAAGTGGGTGGGGGTGTCCTAGGAGGTGCGGAAAATAGGCATACAGATGGAGAACTAAAGTATTATAAGTAATGTGCATAGTTTTTAAATACATCCTTTTAAATTTTATTTTTTGTTAATACTTTATAGTTAGTAGATATTTATAATTTAGAAAAGTATCGTAATATATTGAGGGGTACTTAACATACTTAACAATTTTTTATTTGAGGGTGTGAACAAAAGTTTGGAAACTGTTAGTTTCAATTATCCACCATCTCCAGTCCCTGGCTCCAGGATCCTCTTCCCTTAGACCTCTAGGCAGTTTTGCTGCATCTCTGTTCCTCCAGGATTGCCTGTCTCACTGCTTACCCCTGCCCAGCAGTTGGGTCCTCCAATTACCAGCATCACCCCTCCTTGGAAGTCAGCCTGCGATCATGTGGCCTTGTCTCTTTTCCTTGTATGTCAAGGATGAACGAAGAAACAGACACCCAGAGAAGTGAATGAACTTGTCTAGCATAAAAGGACTAATATCCCTAAGGTGCCTTGTGTTGGCTGGTGGTTGTACTAGTAAGAAACTGGCCAAAACCTTAATAAAAACACAAAAACCATGAAAAATTATTTCCACAAGAACAATAAAAGCCATGCAAAGAATGACACAAGGTGGCACAGCCAATGGTTATTTACAGATTTTGTAGTCAAGCAGGCCTGAGTCAAAATCCCAGCTTTGCCATTTGGTACCTATGAAACCTAAGCACTTACTAACCCCCTTTAAGTATGTTAATTGCTGTTCTTGGGTTGACGGAATAGAAACTACCTCTGGCTAACATACGTACTCCCCAAAGGAATTTGCTAGAAGGAAACGGGGTCATTCGTGGCATCAGAGGAAGAGCTGAAACACGGGTCTTGCCGAGGACAGCATTTAGGGTACTTCCCGGGATCTTGTATCTTTAAGGTACTCCTCTCTGATGAGTCCAGTCTAACTGCTTTTGAGCCCGGGAATGAATTTCTAGTCCGAGTTCTGTTCTCAGGAGAGGGATTCTAAATGGCATTTCTTGGGTCATGGTCTCGTTTTTGATCCTGTCACTGGTAGCTTACAGAGCCACTTGGAGTGGAGAAAGGGCTGGTCCTGAAAGGAAAGGAAGTGTGGTGCGACGGTGGCTCAGTGCAGAGTTCTCACTTGCCATGCCAGAGACCTGAGTTCAATTCCCGGTGCCTGCCCATGCAAAAAAAATAAAAAATAAAAGGAAGGGAAATAGAGCAGAAAAAAAAATAGTCATGCCTGCTACACTAAGCCTCAGTCCCCTCATCAGGAAAATGGGAATGAAAATGCGTTTCTCAGAGGGTTATTTTGAAGCTTAATCAAACAAGATAATGTTTGCAAAATTGCTTTATACAAGTCCTGGCATTAAGTAACTTTTCAATAAAGGTGGCCATTGTTATTCTAAATTACACAACATTATACAGGAGTTATTAAAAGGTCAGGCTCTTTCTTCCTATGGAGTATTGGTAGAAGCAGCTTGAAGTACAGAAATCTCACAGAGACATCTATTTAGTTGGATGCCAATGACGGATTGGGACAACACAGTTACTCCAGTGAGAAACTGAGGTTACTTTTAGCCCTGTTTTGTGTATGGAGTTCTGCTCTTCTTCATATTTCAGCATCCTTCAACTCTAGGATAACAAGTAAAAATCTGAAAAGAAAAATCATCTTTTTAAGTCACTCGCTTCTCAATCGCTCCTTCTGTGGACCTTGGGGTTCTTTTCTCAGTTCCCCTGGACTCTCCAAAGGCATGCTGAGCTTTGGAAGAAGGGAAAACTCCTGACTCTGAGGAGAAACTATTCACAGCAAGTTTCAACAGAGCACTCAACAGCCGGCCAATTTTGTGAAAAAAGCAGTCAAACCCATAGACAGAACTTGGGATAATTGATGGAATATTTTTAGTCATTGGACTGAATTTAAATGCATATTTTAACATCACATCAACATAACCTCAGCTTTTGGCATTAATTTTCAGGGTGGATAAGCAACTTCCCATTGTACAATTATTTTTGGCTAAACCCCCCATGACCCCACAGTCCCGTCATGGTTTGTGACAGCTGATGAATATGTGTAGAAAGACAGGGGATGTGGGGAGCCGAGAGCTCTGAACGTGCAGAGTCAGGGCAGATGGGATGTGCCATGACACCACCTCTGCCCTGGCAGCTTTTTTATCTTGCTGGCATAGTGCTAATCTTTACCCAAGGACAAGTTATCCCAGAACAGAAAGTCTTCTGAGAAAAAGCCCTGAGGTGGGAGTAGTTAAAGGACTTGTTCAAGTTCAAGATGACCAGAATAAAATTCAAAGAAGTCCCTGGCCAGCCTGTGCCAGCTGCAAAACAAGCAGATGCTTCTCACGGGCAAATATGGGTGGTACGCGTCCATGTGTGGGCAAGCCTCCTGCTGGAAAGACACACTGGGAAACTGAAGTGACGAGTTGGATCACTCAAGCGACAGGCTCACTTTGTCTGGGTTAGCTGAGTAATTCCGAAAGGGCCAGGAAGGTGGCATCGGCAAAACAGTTCTTTGATCTGCAGAGTCTCTCAATCTCCTCCTTCTCCCACCAACAGGCCATTGCCTTGAACAGTTTCTGCCTCCTTCCCCATTTCACTCACATGCTGAGTCCTTCAAAACAGACATGCAGTATTCTTCATAGAAATCTGTGGAAATTCCGGGCAATTCTTTCCTTCCTCCCTCCAATACCCTTAAAATAACAGACGTTTTCACTGGGCCGGCTTACATCTCAGACATCTAATTGATTGTACCTTATTGTGGACATGAAGGAGACAACAGTGAACTGGTATCTTCCTGTCTGAAAATTGGTCACACATGTAGAATAGTGGGTTTGCTCTTTCAGGCCATTAAATCCTTTAAAAGGAAAGAAAAACACGAGTTTACTAAGTGGTAAATTTACTGGGTAAGTAAATTTACCCCAAATATATCCAACTTTAAGCCAGGACAAATTATATATATATATTTGTCTATATAAATGTTTCTAGGGGGATCTTTAAATAGCAAGCTCCCTGAATACATTTAAAATATGATTTGATTTCCAACATGTGATTTGAACACAACCTTTGGGGAATGCATTCTTTGCATAAGTTGTGGGAAATGTATAAAGACAATGTTTAAATAATATCAAAATCTTTGGCTGAAGAATAGTCAGCTACATATATCTTTAGATTATGAAAAGTTAAACACCCAGATGGTTTCCAAAATGTGCTTCTAAAAGAGAAAAAAGAAATGATTTCCCAAAACCTTTCCTTGGCCTGTCATACTGAGCCTACATAATTTTGCCCAAACTTTTTATCTTTCAAATCTTCTTTCTCATGACTCTCCTTCACCAATCTTCTATTTCTGTTTCTCATGAGCTAAATGGATACATATTTCAAGTGCAGAAGACATTTATGAGGACGGCGAAATCAAGGACTAGGCCTGAAGAGTCTCAAGGAGTTTTCAGCCCAGGAATGGAGGAAGTGCAGAGGTTTGGGGACCCCGAAGAGAGGCCATCTGTGGTAGTTCAATTCTGGTGTCCACTTGGCCAGATGATGATGCCCCATAATTGGGTGCTGTGGACTTGAATCATTAGCAGGTGAAACTCATCAATGGCTGATTGTGTCTGCAACGAGTGATGTTTAATTAGCTGGAGGCTTAAAAGAGAGAGCTCAACGCAGCTCAGCCCAAGCAGCTCAGCACACCTCATCTCAGCACTCACAGCTCAGCTCAGATCTTTGGACATGCGGAAAGGAATCACCCCAGGGAAGGCCATTGGAAGCCAGGAGAGAGGGTCAGCAAACATCACTGTGTGCTTTCCCACGTGACAGAGAGCCTCAGGTGAAAGTTAGCTGCCTTTCCTCTGAAGAACTATAAATTTTTAACTAAATAAATCCCTTTTTATTAAACCCATCTCTGGTTGTGTTGCATTCTGGCAGCTTTGGCAGACTAAAACACCATCCTTTCTCTCCCCCCCCCTCTCTCTCTCTCTCTCTCTCTCTCTTTCTCTCTCTCTCTCTCTCTCTCTCCCCCTTTGTCTGTCTGTCTGTCTGTCCCTCTCACACACACACACCACAAATCTGCAGCACAGGGCAATCCTCCAGCACTAATAGGGAGAAGAGAATCCAACCTGATGCTGAGGGAACCAGAATGGGTGTCATAGGTAGGTTCTGCATTAAAAGACATTTTAATCAAGTAAGTAGGTCTCAGGGGCACTGGCTTGAGTCTTGTGTTAGAGTTGAAGCAGTGAGTTTTCTCAGTGGCAAAACCCCGCCTTCCTTCCCACGTCTCTCCTGTCTTTAGCTCAGGGCCCATTTTTGTTTCCTGACCTACGTGTGTCCCTCTGCCTTTCAATGTGTCTTGTCCTTAGCTTGGTTCTGCCTTTGACCATGACACAAATTAATCCCATCTGTTCATCCACACCTTTCTTTATGTTCTGGGGCGGGGGGGATCCCACTGAAATAAACGCTGACCTCCAGGCTTAACCCCCATGTCCCAGTTCAAAAACCAGACAGTTGCCTGCCATGCTGGAGACCCGGGTTCAATTCCCAGTGCCTGTCCATGCGAGACCCGGGTTCAATCCCCAGTGCCTGTCCACGCGAGACCCGGGTTCAATCCCCAGTGCCTGTCCACGCGAGACCCGGGTTCAATCCCCAGTGCCTGTCCACGCGAGACCCGGGTTCAATCCCCAGTGCCTGTCCACGCGAGACCCGGGTTCAATCCCCAGTGCCTGTCCACGCGAGACCCGGGTTCAATCCCCAGTGCCTGTCCACGCGAGACCCGGGTTCAATCCCCAGTGCCTGCCCGTGCAAAAGGCAACCAGACAGACAAGCAAAACAAACCAGACAGGAAAGGGGTGCACGGGCAGCTCAGTGGCAGAATTCTCACCCGCCACGCTAGAGACCAGGACTCGATTCCTGGCCCATGCACTACATCCCCTCCCACCTCCCCCCCAATTCAACAAATGGTGCTGCAATGACAGGATACACACATGGAAAAAGACTGAAATGTGACCCCTGCCATACAGCATACAAATAAAAACCCACAGACAAAGCAAGCAGGCATCCATCTGTGAAGCCCTGCCTTGCCCTATATTATTTGCATGAAAAATAAAACCAGAAAAGTAAGAACCATTTTGATGATAGGCTGATTTTTTATTCAAATATGTTAAAATATACAGACCAGAGATCTGAGCTCAGTTTGCGTTCGATGTTCCCTTCTCCAGAAGCATCTCTCTAAGAGATGATAGAACTCTTGAGCTCTGTGGGCTCTCCTCTGCAAGCAGAGGGAGGAGTGGGGGGACTCTGAGGTATTTGGGGTCAGGATGGCAAAGTGAATGGGCTTGAGGCTTTTAGGGACAGAAAACTGGGGTCCACCATTCTACAGGGGCTTCATGAACTGGGTCAAAATAGTTAGTGTCTTTGAACCTCAGTCTTCATGTGCTCAGGACAACAGGTTTCGAAGATCAGATGAGACCATGTACCTGAACTTTATCTGGAAAGTCTTGCCTTAGGTAATGAACTCATTCAAGTGTTGTTCACCCCCCATAAAAAGCATGGCCCTCTCCAGGGCAGTGCACCTCTTTTTTTTTTATTTTTTGCTGGTGTTATATAAGCACCAAATGTTTAACCTATGAAGATTTGAAGGGTTGATGAGTGTAGCTTCTTATGTCAGGGCTGGACTAAAGTCTGAACTGTGAAAGAGGATGGTCTACATAGTTAAAAAGGCTTCCAGAAATGGAAAACACACAAGCCTCTTTAGAAATCTGTTCAGAGTTTTACTTTAGTTCTGGGAAATCTTCACATGGAATGTAGTTTGTGTTGCTTTTAGGACAATAACTTCTATCAAGCAACTCTTATTAAGTTCTTTCCCCTTGCTGCCCACAGAACGTGTCTCTAGCTGTCCCTTTGAGAGGTCCAGACAGTTCTGCACTGTAGTGCATGTGGCAAGCTGTGGATGGTCACTTCTTACTGCCCCATGGCCCATAATGGGGCATTGCCATTGTGTAATAATAGAAGAAACACTGCTTATCCTGATTTCTTTAAAGTAAACCCACACTGGATGAGGGGGAAATGCTTTTTTTTCCCTTTGCTTTTCAGTTTTATTATCATAGGGGTCACTTGTTTAATATCGATTAGAATGGAAGAATCATGGTTTCAGTATGGATGGTGGATTAAAACAATAGTAGAGATTGGACAGAATCTGAGTTATCCTTTCTATGTTCTTTTAAACAACAACCTAAAAATCTCAGTGGTTCATAATGACAGTTTATTTTTCTAATTTAACAGCCTGTGAATCATCAGGGGTTCTGCCTAACCCTGGCAGATGAACCCATCTGGTTTAGCTCCAAAGTGAAAGTCAGAAAATTAACTGCTGGTACTGACCCTGCAAATGGAGAAAATTTCCTTATTTGAGCATCACTAGCTTCTGATACAAACTCGCCAGTGAGAGTTTAATCAGTGTAGCTCAGGCCAGCATTTTGGCTGTAAGAGACTGGGAATGTGAATATCTGACATTTTATTTTTATTTAGTGGGAGGTTAACTCTGCCTCCTAGATTCAAAAGTTGAGTGTATCAGTTTGGCCTAGGTCATGCTGTGTAACAAACACTCTCTCAATCTTAACAGATATTTATTTCTCCTTTACGCTATCTCTAAGCTGTAGATTAGCAGTGGGTTCTGGACTCATTGGGAAAAGTACTTTTAATGAAGGGCTTTAGGTGATCAAACCAAATTTATATGGAGCAAGGAAGAGGTAGATTTAATTATGTACCCCAATCAAGATGCATTCTTAATTTTAATGGCGTGAGCCTTTTTGTAAATGTGTGGACTCCTTTGTAAAATGCCCTTTTAAGGCCCTATCTAGGCACGGCCTGATTGAATCAGGGTGGACCTTAGTCTGCATTACTGGAGTCCTTTGTAAGCAGAAGAAATTCAAACACAGATTTCAGAGAAAGTCACAGGAGGAGAGCAAGGACATCACCATACAATGGGAGGTAAAGATGCAAACCAAGGGACCCCAAGGATGGCAGCGAGCCTGCCCCAGAATGTTGCAGACTTCGGAGAAAGCAGGGCCCTGCTGACACTTTGGTTTTGGACTTCTAGCTCTCCATGCTGTGAGCCAACAAATTCCTGTTGTTAAGCCAGACTATTGGGTGATATTTGTCATCAGAAACTTGGCAAACTAAGACAAGGATGGAGGAATATTGGCATTTTCCTCATGTTAAGTCCTTGGCACCAGTGGATTACACAAGGGTCAAAGACTTGCTGCCTAGGGCTGCCAAGAAAGGTTTATCTTGACATTTCCCAGGTAACTGGAGTGTGCCTTGCCAACTTCTCTCGTGCCCAAACTCTCTACTTAGCTCCATCTTCTAAGAACCTTTACTTGCCCTTTTTATTCCTCCCAATTTTCAGTGTCACCTACCAGTTACTCTGAAGGACCTCCCTATAGAAATCATTGAGTTTCAAGCCCCTCAGGTCTTGTAAATCTCACATCTCTGGTTGTCTTTCTATTCCCTCAACATCTAGGCCCATGTGTGAGGAAGCAGAAGCTCTAGTGGGCTTCCCCTCCATTGCAGCTAATTGTCACAAAAGTTTTAAAAATCAATCACCACCCCTGTGTCAGTTTGAAAGGATGTATGTACCCTAGAAAAGCCATGTTTTAATCCTGATCCCATTTTATAAATCCAGCCATTTCTTCTAATCCCTATTCAGTACTGTATGCTTGAAACTTTAATTAGCTCATGCCCCTGGAGATGCGACAAGAGTGGCTGTTAAGCTGGATTAGGTAGAGATGTGTTTCTACCCATTCTTGGTGAGTCTTGATCACTTTACTCAAATCCTATAAAAACAGGAAACATTTTGGATAAAGAAGGAGATTCTGAGAGAGCAGAAGCACACAGCCATGAGAAGCAGAGTCCACCAGCCAGCGACCTTCAGAGATGAAGAAGGAAAAAGCCTCCCGGGGAGCTTCTTGAAACAGGAAGCCAGGAGAGAAAGCTAGCAGATGACGCCATGTTTGCCATGTGCCCTTCCAGCTGAGAGAGAAGCCCTGACTGTGTTCACCATGTGCCTTCTCACTTGAGAGAGAAACCCTGAACTTCATTGGCCTTCTTGAACCAAGGTATCTTTCCCTGGATGCCTTAGATTTGACATTTCTATAGACTCACTTTAATTGGGATATTTTCTCGACCTTAGAACTATAAACTAGCAACTTATTAAATTCCCCATTTTTAAAGCTGTTCCGTTGCAGGTACATTGCGTTCTGGCAGCTAGCAAAGTAGAGCAATCCCAAAGATAAACTTCCTTCCAAACTCCCCTCCTTTCAGTCTGCAGGAGAAATTATTATTCCATAGACTGACATAACTTTCTCTTTCTTGTGAAATACTTTTATTAGCTTTATTATGCTAAAGGAGGATCGATGGCCCCCTCTCTGTCCCCAGTTAGTTCACAAACCATCTTATGTAAACGTACACTAAAGAGCATCATGTCCACTTGCTCCTTCTTAGTTCTTCAGTGGTGCTGGTGGACCTAGTGGGCTGTCAGAATTCTATCAGCTGACCCACAAGAGTTACCATCGCGTGTTGAGTTTTATGTGTCAGGAGTAACAATACTACTAGAGTAATAATAACTCTAACAGCTGACACTTTCAAGAGCTTACTAGGTGGCAGGTGATGACCTGTATTACGTTATTACAGTCTCATGGCAATCCTATATGGAGTAACCTCCATTTCACCCAGCAGGGCACTGAATAACAGAGACTGAGGACCTGTGACCAGAGTCAATAGCCAGTAAGAGGCAAAACCCGTGTTCAAATCCATGTCTGACCAACTCCGGCGGTTCATCTATTATTTTGACTATACTTGCTGTTTACTAAGTACAGTTGATTGGCTGGTTTCCAAAAGAATCTTTAGATCCATAATATTGAAAAAATAAAAAATACAAGGCGTAGTTGTGTGCGTCGTTGGTGTCACAGCTATCACAGCTGCCTACAATAAGGACATAGGAGCACCATCATTGACATTTACCCTAACTGAAGTGTTTTTAAAAAGCCTCCCTTTCTGACTTGCTAAGTGAATTTAATGCTCCAAATGGATGCCAAATTGGCAGCCCGCAGGATAAATTCCACTGTTTATGCAAGAGATGGACACAGTGGCCATATACGTCAACCCTAACCTTAAAGAACCTCCTCTGTAGATACAAGGTTAGCGCGTCCTTCTCAAGTTATTCCATCTTAGCTGCCATGCGCTCTCTAGACATAGGTGCCAGGCGACAGTTGTCGTTGTGCTAGAAGCCTTTAGAGCTATAATTTCCTAAACCTGGCTGTATATGAAAACCACCTGGGGATTCTAAACATACGTATTCCTGGGCAATCTTCCAAATTCTCTGAATCAGAATGTGGCCAGGATTCTGCATTTTCTAACTTTGGCCCAGATTTGGGGACCATTGTGCTGGGAGCAGGGGCCAATCCTCTGTGGACTGCCGCATGTTTCTCCTGCACAGCCCACAGCCTCCTACTTGCTACTGACTCTTCCACCTTCACGCATGGGCTGTGATGCTAGTGACTTACTAGCATCAGAAAACCTGGAGGGAATGTCTGGCTTGGTCAACTGGAGCCAATATTTACTTGAGAAGTCTTTTGGCATGTCTGTGTTACTAGCAAATGTCTGTTCAAACTGCTCGAAGGAAAAAAAAAACTAAACCTTTATTTAATATATTTAATACAGCTTCATCTAAGAGGCATTCACATGCTTATTAACATCTTTTCTTCATTACTTCTTCTCAGGACGTTCCAGTGTTTGTTTATTTCTCAAGAATTGTTTCCAGAGACTAGAAGGCAAACAAAATGAAGGCTGGATAGATGCAGATTGATGCAAACAAACAAAACCTCAGCCCCTTCGATAGAGGCTAAAATAACCAGCATGTTGGCAGTTGTTTAAAGAAAATAAACTCAGTACTGTAACTTTGAAGTGATGAGTGCAAAACTGGCAAGGTTGCAAACCCACAGAGATTACACGTAAGAAGGAAGATGTGAATAACTGGCTCAAATTCTTTTGCAGGTTATCGGCGGGGGAAGGAAAGAGAGGCTGGATAAAGAAAAAAGATTTGGGATGCCTTCAATCAACATTATCTCCTTTAATGTCTCAGGTTTTTATCAATTTTGTTTGGGTTATATATAGACTGTGTATTACCTTTGTGTTGAAAAATCTTGTGCTAGGTCTTCACAACTGCTAGAATCAGAAATCTGGAAAAATTCAGGGCAATGCTCTCCATAGCAAGGATGCAACATAATGTTGCAGAAAGAGATGTAAGGAATAGAAAATTGCATCAGTAGAACTGAATTGTACGATATGCCTCTGTGTTCCACCGTCTCTCAGAGAAGTATGACCCTGATGTCAATGATTTTTAGACTTTTCTTTTAAAGAAACTTAAATGCTTTTTATTCAGAGCTCCAATGTATAGATATCAGGAGAAAAGGTGGGGCTAAGTACCTGCCATGCAGTCCCCCACATCTTCAATACCTAGTGGGTACTTGGATACTCCCCAAACATGACAAATTAATCCAAGGAGGAAATAGAGTAAGGTCCCTTCCCCACTGGCTGTCCTGCCTCTCTGCAGGACCTGCTCTCGGATCCTTGCTGGGGTATATTTTTCCACTCCAGGTCAGCTCAGGACTGTCTTCCATGCAGGGGCCTCCATAAGGGGCTCTGTTCTGAGGATGTCATCTCGTGCGGCTGCCCATTCATGTAGACGGCCACCACTTACTCCGAGGTGGATTGCTCTCCCATGCCAGGCTGCTGTTTTCCCAGGATAACACCTCCCTCCACCAACCCTACTCCTACACTTCTCATCCGGGCACTGATAGTATTTTCTGAGTACCAAACTGATTACACAAAACAGGTATGTCTCTCTCCAAGGAAGTCTGTTTTTCTCTCTAGTGTACAGTGCAGGATGCAAGAATGCATACAGACTTGGAGGAGGGGGGGAGTTGAAGTTTAAGAAAAGGACACAAATTGAAAAATAGAAAATGCCAAGGTCCCTCTCACAGTCTTACAAGCAGTTCATGAAAATGTTGAGCCCTGAAACTCAAACTGTATTAACTTCATGTTAAATCAGCCTCTGACAGCACTTTCATTGTCCCCTTCCAGAACAACTGCACCTATGCCCCTGTTGATATGTGGATTACTGGTGCCACCCATTTCTACTTTTGCTCCCAGGAATCATGAAAGAAAGAGACCAATCTCATTCCCAAAGGGACCAATCCTCTCCCTCCAAAAGCTTATCTGTGAACCCATGTTGCAGAAAAAGACAACAAAAGGCTCAAAAGGTATCAAAAGTTACATAGATGTATATCTAATTTAATGTGTCCCATTGGAAACAAAACAAAAAGAAGTGCTGACGATGAGGAAGCCACAAAAGGAGGGATTCTATCTACTGGGATATAAAAATCAAGTCTTCCTCTTCAAAGTTGAAAGGGAATCGGTAAAAGCTAGTTAAATAAAGCCTGCAAAAGACCCAAGGCCTCCTTTCAGCCATTGCTTCCATGAACCTAAAGCTTCTTTGTCCTTTCTAATGTATTTCCACCCAGCGAGGGTGAGAACTCTGGAGAGGCTGGGTTATTCCCAGAATAGCAATGGCAGTCAACTCTTGTAGAGATGAGTAATAAGAATCACACATTCAAGATGTGATGAAGAAAAGAAGGAAGGGCATCCTCCTAGGATGGGTTGTTTCAGTCAGGCAGTCGATGGTCACTGGGTTTTAAATGACACTGGATAAAGGGAGGATTATCAGCTCTGATCAGGCTTTCAGACATTTATGATTGTACCTGGCAGAGATCTGGACAGATGAATCACTTTCTTTTTCACATGATGCAATTTCTTTTATTTTAAAAATTAGCATACTATAAAGTTTCCTGTTGAAAGGAACTGCTTTCTTATAAATATGCAAAGCAACTGCCAATTCTTATAAATCAATCAAGAAGAAAGAAGAGAGCAATTTGAGGCCTGGAGTCTAAAATAAAGATATTGGAGAATGTTCCAAAATAAACCAGCAACTTCTCAGACTATTAAAAGACACCAACTTGTATTAAGGATTGAAAATGAATAATTATGGTGAAAGAAATCTTAGAAAAGATAATGCAGGTGTGTGTGTGTGTGTGTGTGTGTGTGTGTGTATGAGAGAGAGAGAGAGAGATTTAAGAAAGAATGGCCTCTCTTTGGGGTCCTCAAATCTCTGTATTTCCTCCATCCTCCATTCCTGAGAAGCACTATGAGTCCTCAGGCCCAGTTCTTGGCTGCATGCACAGTCTAAATAAATGTTTTGTGCCCTTTGAAATGTGTAGTCATTTAGCCTGTAAGAAACAGAAATAGAAGACTGGTGAAGGAGATTAATGAGAAAGAAGACTTGGAAGTTGTGAACTGAGAGATAAGACCAAATTATGGCTCAGGCCAAATTATGAAGATGGGTACCTCTAGACAGAGGATGTTGGCTTGCTCCCTTCCTGGCTGTCTTTCATTTCCACTGCAAAGAACACAAGAGGAAATGAGCTCTTAACTAGAGCAAGAAGGATTTATTCCAGACAAAGGTTTTCCTGACAACCTGTCAGGAATGTGGGTTAATGGGTGGGGCTCTGGGTCACAATATTTCATACATCAAGGTAGCTAAGGTGTGGCTTTCATGGTTGTTGTTAAAAGAGGGAGGAATGAACCAGAGTGGACCAGTCAGTGTGGTTGTCAGAGTCCTGAACCTAGGATGGTTTGGGATCAGTCAATGGAGGCAGATTCTCCACTTGGCTTCGTGGGGCTTGCCTGCTTCACATACTGCAGGTATTTTCACCTTGAGACTGTAATATATGGTGGATTCGAGTGTGGCTCTGAGGGAGACAGCCAGGCTTAACCCAGGCCTGATCATTTGCTAGCTATGTGCTTTTGGGCAAGTCGCATCTTCCTCAGCTGCAAAATAAAGTCAAGAATACTAGCTCCTTAAATGGGTTGTCATGAAGGGATTAATTAAGATGAGTAAAATACTTAGTGTAGTGCCTAGGACTTAATAAGCACTCAATGGTTATTACCTTTTATTGTTATTATTTTTGAGGGGTAAACAAGTCAGATTTCCCCATCTATAGTCTTCATTATTTAATAGAATTTTTCATATCAGTTCATGACTACTCAACTTTTCTGTCTCCAACTGCCATCCTTTCTCTCCTTGCATAGTCTGCCTAGGAATGCCCTCACCCCATGTTTTACCTTGGCTAATCTTAGGACAGAGTGCTTGGTGATGGGTCTGATGTGAGAAGAGGAAAGTGGAGAGAAAAGAATTTCCCAAAGCTACTCCCTCTTTCTCCTTCTTTCTTTCCTCCTGCTTCAGCTTCCCTGGTCTCACCAGTGTCTTCTCTCCCCAGATACCACTCTATTCTCCACTAAAGAGCCCCCACCAATACCAGTTCCCATAATGAAATGCCCAGAAGAGTTTGGTTTTATGTGAAATGTAAATAAATTGCATTTTAGCCCTTTGTAATCCCAGAGACCCAACATCTATATGTGTGTGTGTGTGGGGGGAGGTTGAATAAGGGAAGCATAGAAGGTGAGTTATTATGGTTGTTTTCTCAAAGCTACTAGATCTACAAATCCTTGAAAAGGCTGATATATATTGCTTCATAGTATGGAGAATGGAGCAAAGTCATGAGTGTGAGTTCTGTTCAACTTTGGAGACCTGAGCATCCAAGTGGTGACTTCAGGTGGTCAGAGTGGATAAAAGGATAACAATAAAAATGGTAATAGCAATAGCCATGCAATGGCACAGGTCAGTGGCTGCATTCTCTCTGTGTCATTAGAATGTCTGCCCAAGTCCCAGCATTCTGGGCTTAGAGATTCAATTCGAGAATCTCCTTGGTGTCTGTCTTGGTTTGCTAAAGCTGATGAAATGCAATATATCAGAAATGAACTGAATTTTAACAATAGGAATTTATTTCCTTACCAACCCCTTACTCTTCATTGTTCACCATCTACCCTCTTTCTTTCTCCGTCTGGTTCTTCCAGCCTCACACAATTAACCTTCCAGTCATCTAACCAGGATGCATATCATGGTAATAGTTTTCATCACTCCTCTTCTTGGCTGGTGTTCTAGGATAATTTCCCAAGAAACATTTGTTAAATGAACTGACAACATCCCCAATTTACTTGGTTCCAGGATTCCTTCTTCCTGTGTACTGCCATCAGAGACAATCCACCATCTGCATTGCCTGAGCCTCATGTACAGGAAAACTAGGGCAGAAATCCATTATCACTGAGGTCTCTTCCACCATTGAATTCCTAGGTTTCTCATGTCCTGTTGTGCAATTGGTGGAAATAGTAAAATAAAATCAAGCAGGTACCTGGGATCAGTAGTATATCTATAGATTATGTCATCAAGAAACCATGGAGAGTGTAATTCTATAATTTATGATGTTCTGACCATAAGCTTCCCCAATTCCATGGTCAAACATTTGGAGAATTGAGATTCTTTAAAATAGAAAAGGGAGCAGATGTGTTCCTAGCACCCTAACTTGGAGCCCTGAATGCATTTTCCCACATGTATATATGGTATATACAAGTATATATATGGTGATTAGAGTCTTTTAATAGTAGCAGTAATTGTAAAATTGTATGTGCAAAATGTAAGAATATGTATTACCAATTCATTTTCCTAAGAACATTGTGAGGTAGCTATTTGTATCAGTCAGGTTTAAAATCAGAGAGGCAGAATCACTAGGAGCCATGTATAATAAGGGATTTATTTTAGAGATTTGATCTTTTGCAAGTGTAGGGGCTGGAACAATTTACATGCCACTGTTATCTTTCCATCTGGTGTTGGGTTCTGTAATCAGCAGGGTCAGCAGTAGGGACATGTGGCAGGTAGCCTTAGTTGGCCCCAGTGGTCCCCATCTCCTGGCATTCAGATCCTTTCACAATCCCTCCCACATCATCCAAGGACTGGTCTGTGTGAGCAATAGAATACAGCAGAGGTGACGATATGACACCTCTGAGTTTAGGTTGTCTAAGATACTGTGGCTTCTATTTTGGTTCTTCCTTTCTTTCTTGGATCACTCCAAGAAAGTTTCTGAGAGACGCTACCTGCCTCATTGTGGCAGCTGTACGTATGGAGAGGCAAGGAACTGAAGCCTCTGGCCAACAGCCAATGAGGAAAGAAAGCCTACCAAAAAACATGTAGATGAGTTAGGATGTAGATTCTCCAAGCCCAAGTAAATCTGCCGCCCTGGCCAACAACCTGACTGCAACCTCATGAGAGACCTTCAGCCTGGTAAGCTGCGTCCACATTCCTGACCCTCAGATACTGTGTGAGATAAATTTTGTTTGGGGTCATTCACTATGCAGCAATAGATAACTAATGGGAGGAAAACATAGATAGGAAGTGGAGGAGAACAAAGAGAAACTGGAACCCATGAGGACAGACTAGAACCTACATTGGTCTCACACTCTTACTAAGCCTTCACCTTTGATGATGCAACTGAATTGCAGGAGAAGCTGGTACCTTTGGTTATAGAGTTAATCATGTGCCTGGCTCAACAGCTGGAGAAGCTGAAGGAGCAATCAGCAGAAGCTAAAGTGGCTGTGAGCCTGGCCACTGCTTAGTCCATCGAGATGAAGCTTTGGATCGTGACAAAGTACATGAGCTGCAGCCATACGGGTGCTCTGAGCCTAAAAAGAATGTGGCTGCTGGTTCATGTCTGCCATCAGATCTTGTTATCTCAGATAGCATACTCATATAGAAGTGCATCTTCTGTAAAACATAAACCAAATATGTAGCATTGGGTTAGCAGTTGGGTAATGGGGAGCAAGGAAACTGGAAACTGACATCAAAAACTGGAAAGATGGCCACCCATGTTATAATAGTGTTGAAACCATTGGCAAACCATCACCCTCTATAATCTGGAAGGCAGTCTATATGTGTACTGAAACTTAAGCTCCAGGAGCAATAGTTGGAAGACATCAGAGTGCTAATGAGTGTGCTGGTTTGAAATGTATGTACCCTAGAAAAGCCATGTTTTAATTTTAATCCCATTTTGTAAAGGCAGCTGTTTCTTCTAATCCCTATTCAGTATTGTATGTTTGAAAGTGTAATTAGATCAGAACGACATAGCCATGAGAAGCAGAGTCCACCAGCCAGTGACCTTTGGAGATGAAGAAGGAAAATGCCTCCTGGAGAGCTTCATGAAACAGGAAGCCAGGAGAAGAAGATAGCAGATGATGCCATGTTCGCCATGTGCCCTTCCACTTGAGAGAGGAACCCTGTCTGTGTTCACCATGTGCCTTTCCAGATGACAGAGAAACTCTGACTGTGCTCACCATGTGCCTTCTCACTTGAGAGGGAAACCCTGAACTTCACTGGCCTTCTTGAACCAAGGTATCTTTCCCTGGATGCCTTAGATTGAACATTTCTATAGACTTGCTTTAATTGGGACATTTTCTCAGCCTTAGCACTGCAAACTAGCAACTTATTAAATTCCCCTTTTTAAAAGCCATTCCATTTCTGGTATATTGCATTCTGTCAGCTAGCAAACTAGAACAATGAGTATAGCTAGTACTGGTATCTCTTATAAGGCATGAAAAAAGAATAAAACAATGATCCTAGGACAGAGCTGGTTAGTTTACAAGCAACACTGAAATTGAACAGAAGCTCAGAAGTGTTGAGCATCTGATTTGAAAAAATGAACTGCTTCCTGATCCTAAAAGGTAAGATTTTAAACAGGTCTTGAGTGACAAAGATCTAGTAATGCTTCTCAGTTGAACAAAGTGACTCAATCCCATGGCAAAAATCAGATAATACATGTGCCCTTCCTTCATATTGTTTCAAATGACTTCTGGATAGCCACCATTAAGGTAAAAGAGAAAGAAAGTGAAGCATGGGGCAAAGAAAGAAAAGAAATCAGACTTGAGGATTATGTCTGAGGAAGAACTTGAGGTGGGGTTACCTGCACACAGAACTGGCTGGTAGCAAGTACACTGAGACGACGAAGTGTTTGAAAGTGTTGTGTTGCCAAAGAAACAAAGAGTCTGTACTTCCCAAGATATAAAACAATGACTGGGCTTCCAAACTTGTTTCAGTAAGAAGTAGAAAAAAAAACAAAAGCTATAAAATCTGCAAGATGTATAGCCCAGTGCTCCCTTCAGACATGGGCAGAGAAATCATTTACTGGAAAACACATGCACACACGCACACACACACATCACAAAGGGCAAACTCAGGGGCCACAGAGAATGATGGACAAAGTGTTCCACCTAGAAAATGAAATCGATGTTTAGTTAGAGTACATCTCCTACCCCAGGCAATGGAGCCTTCTTAATGCTTGTCTAGTTACGGGTCACTTGCTGCATCTCTCCCTTCTGTTCCTTTCTAAACGGGAGTTCCCTGTCCCTAACCCACCATCGTATATTGAGTGTGTATTCACTGGAGGAGAGGTAAGTTGTCTTTCCAGTGCAAAGTCACAGATCACTAGAGTAGCAGTGGCACCATCTGGACTTCGAGGGGAGGACTTTCCATTGCTTGGAGATCCTAGATTTAAGCTGGGTATGGAGACTGAAGAGGGCTTTGGGTTGTCTCCTGGGGATTGCCTATGTGAGGGAATAAAAGCTAAACAAATATTTGATGATCAGAAAGGAGGTCTATGGCAGAGATCATTTTTATCAAGACACTCAGGTTCCCTTAGGCATACTGTGAGGCTACCTTTTCTATCTTCCCTTGTGGTTTGAGGCAGCCCCCTCACTGAATTTTCTCCCAGTGGACTGTGGAAGGGTGTTGTATGTTCCATTCCAAGTCTGTCCATAAAAATCTCCTCCACCGTCACCCGTATCTTCTCTTTTCCCTCATTTGCCAGATTGGTTTAGATGATCTAGCAGAGAACTCTGGGGGTCATGGAGCTTGGTGGAAGGAGTATGGAACCTGGAAATCTGGGCGAGGCAAAACCCCTGTGCCGGCCTGCCCTGGACTGTGACATGAGCATCAATAAACCTATTAGGAGTTAAGTCATTGAGACTCTCAGGCTGCTTTTTAGAGCAGTTTGCCTATCCTCAGAGATGGATAGAGACTTTGAGAGCTTGACTAACTGCCCAAGATCACACAGCTGCCAGCGGACAGGGCAGACACACTACTGAGGAGAACTCACACTAGGGTCCACAGAAGAAAATGATCAGAATCACTTGGGAACTTTCTCAAAATATAGATTCTGCAGCTCTGCTCTAAAAAAAATGTTATTTCTGTAGTTTTGGAGGGAGGGGATAAAAGAGGGGATAAAATCTATTTTTAACAAGTTCCCAGGACAATTCTGCTGTCTGACCCATGTTGCGACACATCAAATGCCTATAGTTATTTTATATAAGCTGAGTTCCTGTGCAGAGATGTCAAATGAGCAGGATGGCCATTTAATTTATTGTCCAATAGGAGACAGTTCTGAGAATGAAAGGGGAGCTATTAATAATTTCACTGGGAAACTAGGCATAAAACAGGACTTTCCCAGGCAAATTGTCACATATAAGTGCCCTACATGTGAGAACAAAAGAGGGGGCAGCTGTGTTCTCTATTAATAACAAGTAGTATTTCCTAGTAAGAGAATTTAAAATTTTTGTAGAGTACTACCTGTCATCTGTGTAAGAAAAGGAAGCCATCCAAGTAGGGACAAAACTGAATTCTGGAGGGAAGTCCTGGGAGCAGAGCAGAATCTTGGAGCAGCAAATTTAAGTTGTCTTTTGGAATTAGAGAAGTGAGACTAGGGT
This sequence comes from Tamandua tetradactyla, assembly GCF_023851605.1. Taxonomy (NCBI): domain Eukaryota; kingdom Metazoa; phylum Chordata; class Mammalia; order Pilosa; family Myrmecophagidae; genus Tamandua; species Tamandua tetradactyla. The sequence continues at coordinate 186,288 of NW_027518241.1, read as the reverse complement.
ATCTGCAGCTGGTCACACAGAAAAAGAAACCACCAAAGGGTTAAAGAGTGAAGAGTCGAAAATTGTGGGAACATTCTTGATCAAAACCAGGAGAAGCAAAGAAAACAGCAGAATGCAGACCCAGGGTACAGAATGGGGTGGGAGAGAAGCAGTCCTTAGTAACTTTCCAGGAAAGGGTTTTGTGCTCCAGCTCTCCTTTTCAAAGGCTCTAAGGCCTGGTAGCAACAACGGTGTGCAAAAGACTCTCAAGTTAAACCCGAAAAGAAAATGCCAGAGGGTGGCTCATATTCACTCTTGGAACCATGCAAAAGTAATTTGGATGTTCTCAAATAATTTGTTGTCGTTCACGGACTTACTGGCTGAGCCTTCCAGCACCACCTTCATCTCTCTAAATCTCAGTTTCACATCATTCAGACGGGCATAATTATACCCTGCTCTGCCTACTTCAGAGATGGTACTGGGTGAATCAAACAAGGTAATGTATAAACAGCAGTGCCTCATAAATGGTAAAGCCATTTAAGGAAAAGATAATATATTATTGTGAACAATAACAACAGGATGTAAGAATAATATCAGGTAATAATAAGGTATCCAGGACATGTGGACCTTGTTTTCATGAACTGAGTTGGTCCCACGTAGTACATCAGGGTTGCGCGTGCGTATTCCTCACACCCCATGTGTCAGCATTTGCTGAAACTGCTGCTAGGTCAAAATGCAGATTCCTGCCTCTCATCCCAAGTTTAAGGAATTTCAGGTGCTGGAGCCCAAAGGCCAGTGTTTATTGGGCTTCCCCGGTGGTTCTTATGCACCATTTTCTTGAGACTAACTTCTGTAGGCAAAGGGACTACAGGAATCAGCTTCCCTCTGAAGGCTGATTGGTTGGCTTTGACCTGGGAAAAGGAAATCCTGGGAAGCCTATCTAAGCTTCTCTGGAGCTCACAGATGTCTGTCTCTGGCAGATCTAGGTCACTGCTGTGCGTGAAATGATGTGAGGGTCTTCTCTGAGCTACCAAACAGAGCCAAATTGTGCACCATGGCACTTGATTATCCAAAGGAAAGAGAAGGTAGGAAATTCCTGCCTCCGTTTCACAAAGAGGATCCTGAAACCAATCACTTAACCTTTGCATCCATTTCTCCAGGTCTCACTAGAGCTCACTGGGACACGAGGGAATCTCAGGTCCAGGGACTGTCTGCTCCTTGTTCAAGACACGATTCAAGGACAGGAGAAACATTAAAAGTGCTTTTCATAGCTCTCTATGTTAGAAGTCAGGAAGTTTTCATTCAGTTTTGGACTTTTATGTCATTCATTCAACCAATTTTTTTTTTTTTGCATGGGCAGGCACCAGGAATCGAACCCGGGTCTCCAGTATGGCAGGTGAAAACTCTGCGACTGAGCCACTGTGGCCTGCCCTCATTCAACTAATATTTATTCCTCACTTGCTATTTACTATGGCTCTAATCAGTAATCAGATAAAATAGTGAACGAGACAGGAACAGCCTATTCTGACCACCTCCTATTTGCCCCCTGGGGAGAGAGGGCTCTCCCCTCTAGACAGTAAGCGCTGGTCACACACAGGACGGCTGACAGGGACAGATGAGGTCGGGCAGCCTATTAGTCACGTGTGCTCACAGCTTGGGGGGAGGACACCGCACACCACGCAGCGACACTCGGGGGCTGCCCTTGGGAGCAGCGTGACAGCAGGGGCTGTGGGAGGCAGGCTGTGCAGTCACCAGCTGCTGGTTGTCCCAGGTTCCTGCGGGGCAAGGTGGCTGGCTGCTTTGAAACTCCCCTGGGCTGGCAGGGATGTTTAACCCCTTAGGATGAAGCCAGGTGGAGTGTGGCAGGTCCAGCCGAGAGGGGAGCTAGGCAGTGGGGGGCCTTGTATCTCTGTGTCCTACAGATGTCAAGGCAGCACTTGAAATTTTAGGTCTTATGATACCCAACCATTCAAGATAAGACCACTGTTGGTGCTACTTGTCAGATCTTTGCCTTCTTATTTCAGCCTGACTTGGTTGTTGCCTAAACTCAGTCACTGAGTCCTGTATGAGTCCAAAGACGGACCCCTCCCCAACACATACACACATTCCTCATGGCAGCTACACACTTAACTGGAAAGATGGATGAGAAGAGAAACATGCAATTATGACAGGATCAGAAATAAGGACTTAAGGATAAGCTGTGATGGAGGGAAATAAATTCAACTTCCGTTCTTACCCTTAAAGCCCCTAGTATGAGGGCATGGAGAGCATTGAAGGATGAGGAAGACAGTGAGCTTGATTCTGTAATTGTGTGGGGTGACTTCAGAAAGCACAGTGGTCCACCAGAGCTCCAGATGAGGGATCTTCAAGCTGTAGTGTTTATTTCACTGGAGAACTTGTCAAAACAGACTGTTAGGATTGTGCAACAGGTCTGCTTGTAAAAATTCAGAAGTGGATAGCACAATACTACCTGATTGTAGCACAATAGTGTTAGTACACTGAATGAAGCTGGATGTGAGAATGATAGAGGGAGGAGGGCTTGGAGCACATATGAAACCAGAAGGAAAGACAGACAGTAAAGACTGAGATGGTATAATCTAGGAATGCCTCAAGTGTACAATGATAGTGACTAAATGTACAAATTAAGAAATGTTAGTATTGAAGATTTGAAGTGATGAGTCATAACCCTACCTCAGGTGTTCATAAAATGGATCATTAATTGAAGGACAGACAGATAGCTGGATAGATAGGTAGATGGATTGATAGACTGATGATAGATAAAATGATATGGCAAATGTGCCAAAATGTTTAAATTGGTGGATCTGGATATCTGGGTGGCTAGGAGTATGTCAGAGTTCTCTGTAATGGGCTTGTATTATTTTTGTAACTGCCCTGGAAGTTTGAAAGTATTTCAAAATAAAAAGTTTAAAATTAAAGAAAGAAGAAAAGCCAAGTGTGCACTGGTTTGAAAGAAACAGAATTGGGCACTTGAGAAGGAAAGATTTCAGTATTTTGTTTTAGAGTGTTACACCCTCCCACGCATTGGCCATTCCATACCCATCTCCAAAAGGCAGTACTTCTTGGATGTATCTGGCAGGTGATTTAATTTGAAGTGCTAAAGTGCTCATGGAATTCTTTTATAAATGGCATAATTTATATTCCTTTTAATATTTAAAAAAAATCTTCTTATAGTAACATAAATATATATATAACTCAAAATTTCCCATTTTAACAACTTTCCAGTGTACAATTCAGTAGTGCTAATTGCATTCACAATATTGTGCCACCATCACCACCATCCATTACCCCAACTTCTTCATCCCCTCAAACAGAAACACTGCGCTTATGAAACTTGCTCTCTCCACCCATCCCTCAGCCCATGGTAACCTATAATCTATCATTTGTCTCTATGAGACTTACTTCTAGTTTTTCATATGACAAGATCATGTAATATTTGTCTTTTGTGTCCAGCTTATTTCATTCAACATGATGACTTCAAGGTTCATCCACGGCTTAGGATGAAGTGTCAGTACTTCGTTATTTATTATGGTTGAATAATATTCCATCATATATATATATGTACCACGTTTTGTTTATCCATTCATCTGTTGCTGGACATTTGGGTTGCTTCTGCCTTTCGGTTGTTGTGGATAATGTTGCTGTAAACTTTGGCAAACATCAAAGAACTTCTTGATGTTTCTGGGGAAGCTTCAAGAGCAAGACATCCTTTAAAACGGGCAGACCCTGAGAGGAGCCATCATTTTCAGACCGGGACTACATGCCATTCCCCATCTGAAGTCACATTCCCCCACAGGAAATTCATTTAATTGTTCCTGTTTTTAGTTTCGATATATACATCGGGGCACTTAAATAATATGTTTATACTTCTGTTTCTTTACTTAATATGTTCTATACTTCTGTTCATATTATGCCTGTCACCTCTTCAATAGGAAAGTCAAAGATTTAACCTGCTGACATTACTCAATATTCTCCTCCTATTCCTCCTAATGTATGAGTTTTATTACTCTTAGTTTTTTCTATTAACAACCTGGATATTTTAATCTTTAAAATATTCAAACCTCTATTTCTTGTTATGTCAACTTTGTACGAGGTCATTTGACTCTCCATTTCATAAAACGAAGTTATTTTCTTCTCTATCCTTTCTTCAATTTTTTTCTCTCCCATTTCACCCCATATTCCACTTTTACTTTGTGTCCAGATTGTTCATGTTTACATTTGCCTCTGCAGCAACAGCAAAGGCTTCTATGCTGAGTCCATTGTTGACCCCAAAAGTTAAAAATCAATACATGGTTTACATTAATTTGATTGTTTTAATCCTATGATAAGGGCTAGAATTACATTCCTTTCTGGAAGTCCAGTGGAAAAATCTGTGAGCTAATTAAAATGAAATGTTCCTAGCTGCAAGGGCAAATGGATATTATTTTTTTACATTGCATCACTTTCTTAAAATCACAAGGCATTTTTGTTTCTTAAATATTTATTTGATCTCTGTCTTTCTTGTATAGATTTTTGTTTCTCCTGGAGTTGCTAATCTTGTGTTCCCTTTTCTCATAATTTATCATATCTTCAAGTTTTTCCAATTTCTTACTCATAATTTGTATTCTGTAGCATCCTTTTCTAGATAACAGCATTCTCCTGGAGTCCTTGATCCAACCTAGGCTTGCTTCACTGTTGACATCTGAAAATTGTCCTCTCTGTTTTCCTGAGTTAGATGCTCTGGATTCCATGTCATATCTTTCAGGTTAATCCCCTATTTGCTGCACCTATTATCAAGTAATTTCCTAAGAAAGGATTAAAATTTGTAGGTATGAATATATTTCATTTTGACCTCAAATTTGCCCAATAGTTGGCTGTTTATGAAACTCTAAGTTAAAACCCATTTTGTAGACAAATATTCGAGCATCCACTTGATAACAGTCTAATTTTTTCTTTCTAGGTGGCATTTCATTTTCTCTGAAAGTTTTTAATAGCTCCCTTTTGTATTGGTGTCCTGAAATTTCATATGAATGGGTTCAGGTGTGAGGAATTTTTTTTTCCCATCAAGTGAGCTGGCACTGAGTAGGCCCTTCCTTGTAAAGAATCCCATCTTTCTTCAACTTTGGGAAATTATAATTTATTGCTTCTTTAATGATTTCCTTCTCTCCATTTCCTCTGTCCTTTTATTCCTGAGATTTATATTAATCTGATACCTAATCAGACCTCTTACATTGTCCATTTGCTATTTGTGCTGAGAAATTTTCTTGATTTTATACCCAGTACTTTTTTTGAAAAACAAGTATATGATTTTATTATTTTATTGAAATTACATGATATCTTTTCCACTATCACTGAATATATTAAGTAGAAGGTTTCTTTGTTGTTAGTTCTTTTCTGTTCCATGAATTGCCTGTACTATCTACAGAGTCTTTTTTTGAATTTGTTTATTTTGCCCATCTTCATCTATACTTTTTTCTCACATTATATATCTGGGATAAAACTCGGTGTTCTAGTTGTTTCTTTCTATTTAAGAAAGAAGGGCCAGGGCTTATTAGCTGATGTAGGTTTCCTAGGATACCATGGGGATTCTGATTTGGGGTCCTAAGAGAACTGTAGGACTTTAGGAGAAATAAGGTGAACTTGATGATCAAACCCCACCCCCTCCCAAGTTCCCCAATCTGTACCTCTAACTTGCACACTAGAAGCTTTAGCTTAACTTTCTTTGTGGTGGATGCTGTTTCTAGTGGCAAATGCTGACTGTTCATTTATTCCCATTGAAAGTTTTATTTCTCTGCCCTCTACAGGCAGGCTGACCCTCTGCTCTGAGCAGACACTCCCCAGAGGTCCACCAGGAAGGTAGCTCCCACCACTCTGAAGCCCTCTCACAGAATATTCTCAGTAATGTAATTCTCTTTTTCATCTGCTTTCCATATTCTAGAAATTTCAGTGAGTTCTTGGGAAGGGCAGTGTTTTGGTTTGCCTAAGCCACTGGAATGCAATAGATCAGAAATGGGCTGGCTTTTAGAAAGGGGATTTATTAGGTTACAAGTGTACAAGTCTAAGGCCAATGAAAATGTCCTATTAAGGCATCAAGAGGGAGATACCTTCTCTGAGGAAGGGCTGCTGGCATCTGGGTTTCCTCTGTCACATAGGAAGGCACGTGGTGACGTTTGCTGGTCCTTCTCTCTTGGATTTTGGTTTCAAAATGGCTCTCAGCTCCTGTGGGTCCTTCTGGCTTCTCCTGGGGTGTTTTCTTTCTCTGAGCTCTGCATCAGTGTGCTCTCTAAAATGTTTCTGGGCATTTCTTTTCTCTCTCTCAACATCTCTGGGCTCTCTCAGCTTTTACTGTCTTTGTATCCATTCACAAAGGACCCCAGTGACGAGAATTAAGACCCACCTTTAATTGGGTGGGTCATATCTCCAAGGAAACAACCAAATCAAAAGGTCCCACCACACTAGGTCTGCACCCACAAGAATGGAGCAGAAGGACGTGGCTTTTCCGGGGTACCTAGCAGTCTCAAACCAGCACAGATGAAAGCAAATATGTGTGCCTATTCTACCACCTTGAATTGGAAAGTAACATGATAGACTCAAAGATTTAGGGATTCCTTTATATTCAGGAATTGCACTATTTGCTGGTTAGACTGTCCTGAAGAATTGTTAGAGGTCAGGACAATATTAATTCATTCAACAAATAATTATTAGGCAATCGCTGTATGTTAGGCACATTCCCAAGCATAGGACCTACAGCCATGAACTTGACAGATGTGATTCCTGGTCCTCAAAAGCCTACAGTCCGGTAAGGGAGACAGACATACACAATTATTACACAAGTTGCCAAGTGCTGGGACAGGACAGGTGCAGGTGCTGGGGCAGCATTGTAGGGGGAAGACAAACTTTAGTCTTGGGAGGGGCCACAATGGGCTTCTCGAGGACTTGATGGATGCATTGCTCTTTCCAGTGGGTCCGGTCTTCCTAGAGTTGAGTGCCCTTTAATGGGTAGGCCCCTCCGAGGAAAACTTAGCTCATCAACTCCCCGCTCTGCCTTCCCGTAGGAGCTGCTCCCATTCTGGACCTGAGCCTTTCTTCATTCTCAGGGACGTGAAACCTACAACCAAGCAATTTTACTACTGAATCAAGGTACATAGTGCAAAGTACAAGGGGTGTAGTTTAAAAACTCAGTAATTCCAAGAAGTTTATAATGAGCAAAAGCAGGCCCCTGCCCATCCTTCCAGGCCACCAGAAAAGAGAGATTTTGTGCTCTCTCAGGTGTTTCTTCTTGTATTGACTTCCATATTTCTCAACAATGGGCTTTGATCACTATTCTTGACTGATGAATTTTAGATATTATATATTGCTTTCCTTTTAGGGAGGTGGGGATATAGATCTACTCTGTGATTTTTCTCTCATCATCATTTGTTAAATGAAATCAGTTATGTTTACATTATCATGATTATGTAAGTTCTTACCCATGGCCAAATTGGGTACCATAATTACATCTCTTTATCTTGTGCAGCTTTTTTGGCTTCATCATTTTATATGCCTAGTCATTTACTTAGTTTTCCATCTACCTGGCCTGATTCTCCCACCGCTTCTTTGGATCTGTTGGAGGAGTTTTATTTGGGTAGTTGACAGCGTAGGTTCTGGAGTTACATATCTTAGGTTGAAGGGAGTTGTTGTGAGAATTAAGTAAAGATGATATGAGCAAAGTGCTCAATAAATGTCATCCTATCACTATCTCTTGCAGGCCTATTAATTATCTTTTAATAAATGGTCAAACATATCAAATAACATTTTTCCTGGAAACCTTCATCCTGAAGCCCTCTATCCTCTAGTCCCAATCTGCCTTGTTTCTTAATAATCTTTTGAAAAATCCTTTCAGTGTCATCATGGACTCCTCTATTTCTGCTTCCCTGCATTGGAGATCCTATTTCATGATTTTTAATTTCCTTGTTCCTCAATTTATTCCTTTGTCTATCTAGAGACATCTTCCAGAAGCAGAGTACAAAACGGCTTATGGAAGATATTTTATCTGAATCTTTGTATGGCTAAAAATGTCCTTATTCTATGTTCATCTTTTTTTTGGGGGTGGTGCATGGTCTGGGAATCCAACTCAGGTCTCCCACATGGAAGGCAAGCCTTGTAACCTCTGAACTACCTGTGCACCCCTTACGTTCATCTTTTAAAGATAGTTTGCATTGAATGATAGAATATTATTACGATAGTCATATCCTTTTAGACATTTGAAGGATTTCCCATAGTCTTTTTTTTTTTTTTTTTTTTGGCTTGTGCAGGCTCCCAGAATCGAACCCAGGTCTCTGGCATTTCAGGCGAGAATTCTACTGGTGAGCTACCCCTGCACTGCCTCCCACTGCCTTTTAACTCCTAGCGTTGCCACTGAAAACTTGAGGTCATCCTGATTCCTGTTCCTTTGGAAGTAACTTATGTTTTCAACTTTCTGGAAGATTTTATCCTAGTATTGGGAAATTCAAGATTATGCATCTTTGTATATAATTTCATTCAATTTAATGGGTGATGGGAACTGTTTTGGGAAACTTTCTTGAACTATTTCTTTGATAATTTCCTCTGCTCCATTTTATCTACTCTCTCTATGTGACTTCTGGTTTTTCATTTCTTTTTTCTCCTATTTTTCACCCTTTTCTCTTTTTTAATCTATTTTATAGTAAGTTGCATTGGTTTTTATCATCCAACCCTTCTATTGATTTTTTTTTAATCTAGGCTGTTGCTTCATCTTTTTTTTTTTCCTATTTCAACTCATTTTAATTTGCATACACAGAAGTTTAAAACATATAAAGATGTAAGGAATAAAGTAATGAACCTCTCATCACTTTTGCTTCTCCTTTGTTTAAACAGTAAGAAATTGAACACTGTAAATAAAATTGAAATCCTTTTTTTTTAACTTTCCTAGTTCATCTCTTCTTCCTCTCTTCCCAGGGAAGCCATCATCATGAATTTGATATGTATTTTTTCCTGCCATATCTTAATATATTTACCATTTACGTATATATCCATGATCCCTGCATAGAATTGCTTTGTGAGTTTCAAAATTTTTATATACATCCCATCTTACTGTGTGCATGATTTTGTGCTTTGCTTTTTTTTAAAAAAACATTTTATTGTAACATATAACATGTATGCAAAATGAAGAAAACAGCAATAATTTTCAAAACACATTTCAACAAGTAGTTCTGGAGCAGACCCCAGAGTTTGCCATGGGTTACCGTTCTGCCATCTCAGGTTTTTCTTTCTAGATGCTCCAAAACACTGGAGGCTGAAAGTAATATTAATATAGCAATTCAACAGCCATACTTGTTTGTAAATCCCATTCTGTTAAACCTCCTCCTTCTCCTTTATCCTTCTCCCAGTCTATAGCGTTCTTTGGGAAATGCCTGCTCTGTCTTTTTCATGTTGAGAAGGGGTGTCCATACTAAAGGATAGGGGGATGGAATTAATTGATAATCTCAGAGAAGATGGTCCCTCAGAGTTTCAGGATTTATCTGACCTAGGAACCTTCTGGGAATTACAGGTTCTAAGAAGGCAAAGCTATTGCATGTAACCTTTACAGAGTCTCCGTTCAGCCCTAAGTGTTCCTAAGAGTCAGCAGGACTAATGTAGGTTGGGGTGAGGCAGACCATGGCAGTTAGCACCGTCTAACTGAAGCTTGCATGAGAGTCGCCTCCAAAATCACCTCTTGACTCTGTTTGATCTCTCTTGGCCATGGATGCCTTATTTTATCATATATCTTTTCCCCCATTTGGTCCAGAAGGTGTTGTCTATCCCACAGTGTCAGGGTCAGACTCACCCCAGGGAGTGATGTCCCACGTCGCCAGAGAGACTGTCACCCCTGGATGGTATGTCCCATGTAGGGGGAGGGCAATGATTTTCCCTGCAGAGCTGGGCTTAGAGAGATGAGGCCACATCTAAGTAACAAAAGAGGTTTCCTGAAAGCAACTCTTAGGCCTTGTTATAGGTAGTCTTAGCTTCTCCACCACAAAAATATGTTTTGTAAGAACAAGCCTCAAAATCAAGGATTGGCCTATTTTCTTGGGAGTCGCTCACGGTTGAGAGGGTACCCAAGTTTCCCAGATGGGAAGGTTTGCTAGTTCCATATGCACATATATACCATCTTATATATTTATATATTATAATTATATAATATAAAATTATTATAATTATATATTATTTATATAAAATATAAACTATATATATATATGGTTTTCCCTTTGGGTCCTCAAGGGACTCTGCCAATACTTTTTAAATATCAGCCTGCCGCAGTCTGGGATGTATCCAGGTGTCACATTAAGCTATTCAGAATTACAAGGCCTTGTTCCGCTCTGGGCTCCAGGAGTTTGGTTTGTTTAAATCAGCTCCCCAGACAGTTTGATTTAGGTTGTGTGTGACAGAAGATGTATGTTCCAGATATAATGCACCTTTCTGCCTTTGGCCTCACACAGTAGGTGAAGCTCTAGCGTGCGTACACCATCACCTTTTCCCTGCATCCTGATTTACCTTAGTCCCAGCCGGACGGGCTCTGCTTTTATCCCCTAACTGGGACCTGAGCTCTTCCTTGGTTACTGTAACAGTTACTGTATCGAGCTCTGCTAACTTTCAGGGCTCCAGCACTCCATTTCTGGGTCTTCAGTGTCACAGAGTTACTCAAAGTTCCAGGAAAGTACCAGCGGATACACGTATAGCTCAGTGTCTCAGAATCTAGAAACGTATTTACAACTCCACACCACCAAATGTGGCTGCTGTAAGGACTTACAATCTAGCCTCCCCTTTTCTTACAAGTGTTTGCTGAGTGTGACCTTAGCATATTTTTTCTCTTATTTCTGGTTTATTTTGCACAACATACTGTCCCCAAGGTATATTCAGTTCATTGTGCGCCTCTCAACGTTCTTCCTTTTTGTAGCCACAGCATATTCCATCATGCAGATATATCTCCGTTCACCATTGTACGTCTCAGTCATTATATCTTTGGCTCCGTCTATTTATTGGGCAGCACAGATATTGTCCAGAATAAACAAACCATGTCTTACAGTATCCTGACTTGGTTGTACACGTTCAATTGTAGACAATTTTCACTGGTCCATACTGACAAAAACCAGCAAACACAACATCACCCACTATCAAATCAATACTACCCCATCTCCCTTGTGCCTCTCCCCTGCCCCAGTTACTGCCCCTGGTGGTGTGTGATACTGCTGATGTCTTCCTGTTAACTTCTGGCCATAGCATGCATTTGCAGTGTTCCTCTTACATCCCTCTACTATTGACTCCTTACCCACTATCAAACCATTGGCATGGTTTACGTGAGACCTTCTCTATAATTGTAGATTTAATTTGTGGGATGCATGGCCCCAAAGACCTCCTTGATGTCAGGGAGAGCTTCAGAAGGCCCATAGGATGGACTGGATTTCAGAGGCATCATGCGGGCACGTCACAGCTGACGTGCCCAGGGGGTGTTAGCAATCATTGCCCCTTGGTTCAGTGTGTCTAGCACACAGTAGTGGGGTACTAGATAAAATGAAGTGGAGCTGTCAGGAGAGTGGGCAAAGGAGGGAGCTGGGGGAGGGAAGGAGAAAGGACAAGAGGGAGGAGGGTGAGTTAGTCAGAGCATGAAACTGAGCTGTTAAATGTGTGTAGAGGCAGGATGACAGTTCCGAGAGTAGATGTTGGGAAAAGGAGAAACCGGACTCAAACTCCAGAAAGTGAAAGGGCAGGAAAGGAGGCTCTAGTTATATAATTAGAGTGGTGTTTATCTACTTATGTTCGGTGGGACACCACTCTCAGTAGATGATCTTGAGCAAATTCAGTAGATGATCTTGAGCAAAGTATGGTCTGTAGCACAGTTCTAGAGTTAAAGAAAATTCTTCTTGAAGATTTATAAAGTTTACTAGCACTTTAAAAGCTTAAGAAGCTATGTGGTAAAACAACCTTTCTTGCTTTGTAAATCCAGTCTTTCCCTCTCTTTAACCTCAATTTATTCATGGTCCATATGATAAACCTTAGAAAATGCTCAGCCCTACATGGGGCAGAGCTCCTTCCCATCCTGCTTCTCTCTTCACTCTAAAGTGCTTTTTTGCTCTGGGTAGGAGAGCAATATTAGATACACTAAGGCAGCATAGATCCCAAATGCCTCAATTAAGGACCCAACTAAAGACTACATTTCCCAGCTTCCCCGGACAGTGGGTGGAGCCGTGGACTGGGCTCTGACCAGTGGAATGTGAGCAGAAGTGACACGTGCAACTTTAAATGAAAAGAACATACACTGCCCTTTTTCTTCTCATCTTCCTGTTGGTGGAACACGAACTCAGAGCAGGGAGCTAGAGCAGCCACCTTGGATCAGGATGGAGAAGCTGCTGAGGAGAAAGAGCAACAGGGATAGAAATAGCTGGGGTCCCTAACTCATGGGGAACCCTTACTCATGTGGTCACGGGGCTGCTCACACTCAGGCTGTTAAGGAGAGAGAACTTATTTTAGTCCTTTTTTGCTACTTTAGCCTTTGTTTCAGCAGCTGAACTAGTATTTTAACTAATAGAGTGCTATCCAGGGACTTAGCTTCTGATATCATCAAAGGAACACTTAGGAGGAAGGTAGCCAAAACTGCCCTGCAACTATTCAGACAGCAGAGCAATTGTTATTGATGTACTGCCTGGTGCATCCTGTAGGTTCCAGGAAAGGGAGGGTCTGCCTCAAGGTGATTTCAGAGTCATAGGGATAATGGTCCAGCCCAGCGGAGCTCTCTTCTGTCACCACATCCCTCTCTGCTTGCCACATATTAAACACTCCAGAGGAGGGGCTATTAGCACATGCTTGAATGGAGGCTGTAACATTAATTTGTGAACATGTCGGTCAGGCCCTACCATTTTGCTCTGTCCTGCTTCTCACCTTCCAGCTGTCAACCGTTATTGTTTGTTTCTCTTTTTCTCTTCTTATATTTGCAGCTCATACTGATTTCCATTTAGAGACCTATGACTTTGTTTACCTCTAAAATGATTTGGCCAATTCATCCTCGATACTTCTCCCATACCTGCCTCTTGAAAGAGAACTTCCCTTATGAGTGGAAGCTGACACTATTTTTAGGGCAGAAGTTGACCCAAGAGAGTGATTGCTTGCATATTTTTTTGGTACAGAAAAATAAAACCTGGGAAGTGAATCAACCCCTGAGTAAATGAAGAAAAACATATCTCCTTAAAAGACCTGTGTAATAGAACAGATTTTTTTCTTTAAAGATTATTTTAGTTAAAAAGAGAAGCTTCATTTCACGGACTAGGTATACTATTAAACACAAACTAAGAAGTAGAATAATATGTCTCTATTCCTTTAGAAAAACTGATGAATCATTCATTTCATAAATATTTATCAGCTGAGAAGCTATCATTTCTTACATATCGCTAATGCAGGAAGTAACAAAGGTGAATGAGATGTAGTTCTTGCTTTTCAAAACCACAGAACTGAAGCAGGGAAAAAGACATGAAACCAAAGTACAGTCCAACATGGTGGAATACTATAAACATGGTGAGTTTCTGAACTGACTTTTCCTAACCAGTACCCATTTAAAATGTTCTGTACCCCATACTTGTCAAAGTATATGCCATGATTCCTACTTTGGAAAGGATGCTCTCTTTGTCTAGAAGGTTATGTACAAAGTGCTTTGAGAACACAGAGGATGAAACATCTCATTCTACCAAAGAGAGTCAAGCGAGGCTTCACTGAGGACGTTGTATTGAAGCTGGGTTTGGAAGTGTAAAGAGGAACTTGGTAAACAGTTGAAGGGAGAGGAAGTACACGTTAGGAAGAGGGAAAAGCAAGGAAGATGTTTGGAAGGACATTGCAGTGTATTAGTCGTTTGCTTCCTATCCATACGTGATGTCACATACATTAACCATTAGAGCCTCATTAACATGCCAATAAGGTATTTTGATATATTATCTCCATGCAAAGAAGACTCCAGGACAATGCTGTAGAAACTTGAAGTTTCTCCAGGTTCTACCTCCTACCCTCTCAGTATTAAATGGGCGTTCTACCTGGGTAATTCCAGGTCCATCACAGTGCTTAACTTCTGTCTCTCTTCCCGGTCATGTGGATGGACATGTTGATTGGATTTAAATTCTGACTTCCCTCCTTGTGTTGTCTTTGGCATGGCCTCGGTCCACTGCTCTGGGCCCTCAAGACAACCCTATCCTAACCAGAGTATCTCAACCCAAGACCTAGATCTCAACGCTAAGAGCCAGCCTTCTTCATCTCTGTAAGTGGCTTATAGTGAATGGGTAGAGATTAGAGAGAAGTGGAAGAGGACAGGTAGGCAGAGTTTGGACCTGTATGCATGACCTATGCTCTGTTACTTTGATTTTTAATCTACACGCAGCAAGCTAACATTGTAAAGTATCATGGTAAAGTTGCATGGAGTTAGAACAAGGGACAATAGTTTTATAATCAAAAGGGATTATCAACCCAGGACCTCTATCCCTATACTAGAGGCGTGCCTCTCTGGTCAACAGATCTTTGCACAAGCACAGAAAACCACTCTCCCCTCTGCTCGGTGTTCGGATGGGAGCTACAATTTCTGACTCCACTTGCCAATAACCTTTCTCTTGCCCCGTCTTTTTGTAAACCTGGCATAAAGCAATTGATTAATTTTCGTATTTCTGAATTCTCTTCCTGAGATTACTTCCTAGTCAAGTTGAGTGTTGAGAGTTTGCAGTTTCATCAGAAAACATTTATAAATAGTATACTAACTTACCCCATCTTCCTTGCCTTTCTTGCTTGTTCTCTGGCTGATTCCCTCTACATACTCTGCATTCCAGCCACACTGAACTGTTTGCTCTTCCTGCACACGCCCTCATTTCTGCTCGCTCTCTTTTGGTCTTACCTTTCGGGAAAAATGCCCTTCTCCCCATCTCTTCTTACTGTAGTCCTTAAACACTTAGTTCCACTGCCACTTTCCTGTCTGATGTCTTTTCCGATTCCCAACAATGGTGGTGAGCGCTTTCTCTACTCCACTCGTGATCCTTATCAACCTCTGTCTTACACAGGTGTTGCTATTTGTATGGCCGTGGCTATGCACCAACTGAAGACAAGAAACCATCACATTTGACCGCTCCAAAGTATCTGGCCTTAGCAAGCCTTTTCTGTGGAAATATGTAAAACTATTCAAAATAGGACTAACTACTCTTATTAGGCTAATGGGAACTCGTATCTGAAAAAGCCAAAATAATGGTGATAGAAACTCTTAATGGACAGAATCGGTAGTCAGTTGGAATAAAACACTCCCAAGCCATATTTCCTTTTTAAAAACAGGAGCAATATTTATCCTAGTCATAAATGGCAGAAAATTCCTTTGCTTTAGGAAAGGCAAGTGAAGGACTTAATTTTGAGAAAAAGAGAATAAAGCAACAAATAAACTGCTGGATTCTTGTAAGAGACATGAGTCAGTGCAAGGATTTGAGCAGAAACCAAGTCAAAATTTTATTAAAAATGTATCAATAACTTACTAGAATTAAATCATTAAAACAAAATTTGGTAAATTTACATCATTATTTGGTGAATTTTCTCGAGTAGCTAATTTTCAGTGGATAACTTATAAATTAATTTAAAGTTAATCCTAAATTTTCCCATTTCTTCATTTGTGGCCACCGAATATCTCATTCTTTCTTGAAACTGTTGATAGCAAAACTTAAGGTCTATAATGAAGCATATTAGCTGAGTTTTACAGAAAATCCAGAATTCTCTCAAATATTCATTATACTATGGTATTATAGAAGGGACTTTCAAGTTTGACCCAGGCCTAAAACTAAAATAGTCTGCTGTTATCCAGATTTAGAATCAAAAGAAAAGAACTTCTGGACTCTCAAACTACAAACTTCTTACCCCTCAACACCACCTAACCCTGAGTAAAGGAATCCCTCCTTATAAAAACTGATAGACTTACTACTAAGCACTCTTCACTAACAATTCTGGTTTCCTCTGCTATAAAAACACATGATACAGTATGACTCAAAATTCCAACAATCAACTTTGAAGATTTGGAAAAGCTAACTACCAAATTCATCTGGAAGGGAAAGAGACCCCAAATAGCTAAAGGCATCCTAAAAAAGAAGAACAAAGTGGGAGGATTAACACTCCCTGACTTTAAAACCTATTATAAAGCCACAGTGGTCAAAACAGCATGGTGCTGGCACAAAGATAAAAGCATTGGCCAATGGAATCGAGTTGAGAGTGCAAAAATAGGTCATCAAATCTATGGTCAACTGATTTTTGACAAGGTCCGCAAATCCTCTGAACTGGGACAAAATATTCTTTTCAATAATTGGGCATGGAAGAACTGGATATCAATAGCCAAGAGAATGAAAAAGGAACCCTATCTTAGACTCTACACAAAAATTAACTCAAAGTGGATCAAACACCTAAATATATGAACTAGCACCATAAAGCTTCTAGAAGAAAATGTAGGGAAACATCTTCAAGACCTAGTAATAAGAGGTAGCTTCCTAAACTTTACACCCAAAGCACAAGCAACAAAAGAATAAAACAGGAAAATGGGAACTCCTCAAAATCAAATGCTTCTGCACTTCAAAAGACTTTGTCAAAAAGGTGAAGAGGCAGCCAACTCAATGGGAGAAAATATTTGGAAATCACATATCAGACATAGGTTTGATTTCCTGTATATACAAAGAAATCATACAACTCAACCACAAAAGAACAAGCAACCTGATTATAAAATGGGCTAAAGATATGAATAGGCATTTTTCTGAAGAGCAAATACAGATGGCTCAAAAGCACATGAAGGATGCTCATTTTCATTGGCTATGAGGGAAATGCAGATCAAGACTATAATGAGATATCACCTCATACCTATAAGAATGGCTGCTATTAAACAAACAGAAAACTATAAAGGTTGGAGAGGATGTGGAGAAACTGGGACACTTATGCACTGCTGGTGGGAATGTATAACGGTGCAGCCACTATGGAAGACTGTTTGGTGGTTCCTTAGCAAAGTAAATATTGAGCTGCCCTATGACTCAGCAATAGCACTACTTGGTATATACCCAAAAAGCTGAAAGCAATGGCACAAACAGACATTTTCACACTGATGTTCATAGCAGCATTGTTCACAATGCCAAAAGATGGAAACAAACAAAATGCCCATCAACAGACGAGTAGATCAACAAAATGTGGTATATACATACAATGGAATACTATGCAACAGTAAGACAAAATGACGTCCTGAAGCACATGATAAGATGGATGAGCCTTGAAGACATAATGCTGAGTGAAATTAGTCAGACACAAAAGGATAGATACTGTATGATTCCACTTTTATGGCCAGCATAAAGGTATAATCAGAGGCTTATAATACAGGATATAAGGGACTTAGAGATACATAGAAGCTAGAGATGGATGAACTGTAGCTAATGAAGTTGAACTCCAATGTAAGGGAATAGATCGGAGTGAAGGTGGCTCTCTAGTGGGTCTAGAAGTAATATTACCATACTGAAGATGAACAAGATTGAAATGGGTTGTATAGACCCATGTGTCCCATTGATTAACACTAGAAATATGAATTAGTTTTCACAAGAATTACTTCAAAGAAATGATTCTTGTATAAAGAGTGTTTAAGTCCAGGGTACAGGGGGAAAACTGCTGTTGCATGCTATGAGCCATGTTCAAATGGGAACCATCAGCACTACCACAGCAACAGCAGAGGTAAATAATGAGGGAAGGGACAAAAGTTAAGAGGAGATTTAGATGTCCTATTTAGCATGGGTGTGTTTATTGGTTTTCTTTCTCTTGGGAACAATGAAATAATCTCAAATTGAGAATGTTGATGGACTGTGGACTTTGGGCCCCATCCATGTTGCCTGATGAAAGCAGGTGGCTGAAGGATGCACCGACAGAAAGGTAGATTGGTGAACTATGGCATACACTTATGAACAAAGGTTGTGCTGCTACAGAAAAGAACAAAGTCGTGAGGCATGCAAAAATGTGAATGAACATGTGAGACATTTGGTGAGACAAAATAAGCCAGAAACAAAAGAACAAGAATGGTATGGTCACCTTTAGCAAATGCTTATAAGAAAACAGGGGCCTAGACTGTAAGCTTTTAGAGCAGACACATTAAGTCCGGAGTGGTGATTATTATTTCTGGATTTTGAAAGGCTGCTTTATACATATAACCTGATATTTAGAGATAAGAACGAAGCCTAACAGGTTGTGGTTAAAGTAATTCAGAACATAAAGGTAAGGAAGACAGTGCCTATATTTTAGAACCCACACATACTCTTTGAGACCAATGGAAGAAAAGTTTATTTGGTCTAGAACTGAAATTTTTGGTAGTGCATAATCTAATTCAATTTATCTGCAAAGTTCATTTGAACGACTGAAACACAGGGAGCACAGAATAAGAAAGAGGTACTTTAATCCTGTGTAGATTATTGTAATGCCTGGAAACATCCTAGAGCATATTAAGCAGATAATCAAAAAGTATTGGCACAGTACCCTGAGGGAGGGGAGAAAGAACATGGAGCTACTGAACCTTACTATCAGGGAATTCCCTGATACTGTGTCAAATTTTAGGGACACCCGAATCAATAGGCCATGCCCTCGATCACGAGGCTTACTCTTATGAAGCTTATGTAGGTAGTGGAGAAGCTTAGCCTACCCATAGGCATGCCTAAGAGTTACTTCTGGAGGACCTCTGTTTTTGCTCAGATGTGGCCTCACTCTCTCTAAGCCCAAATCTGCAAGTGAAATCATTGCCCTCCCTTATACGTGGGACATGACGTCCAGGGGTGAAATTCTCCTTGGTAATGTGGGAGATGACTCCCAGGGATGAATCCAGACCTGGTACCATGGGATCAACAATTCCATCCTGACCAAAAGGGGGAAAGAAGTGTAACTAATAAAGTATCAGTGGCAGAGAGAGTTCAAATAGAGTCGGGAGGCTACTCTGGAGGTTGCTCTTACGCAAGCTTCAAGTAGACCTTGCTACCTATCATAACCTACCAACCCCCAACCAGGACCATTCCAGTCAATCTTAAAAAACAACTAGGGCAATATATAAGATTTCACAAGAGTTCCATGCATTAGTGTAACTTTCCAGAAACCTACAACCTCCAGACAGGTCCCTGGTCCAGATAAATCCTGAAACCTAGCCCAGCTGTCCAGAATATCAGATAGTTCATCTCCTTACCCTGAGTTAGTGACACCTTTCCAATATGAAAAAGTTAGAATGGCCAGAGCCCAAACACCCCTAAAGAGAAGGATGGAAAGATCAAAGGTGATGTTGGAGTTATACTAGAGAAGATAAGATTTAGCAAATGAATATATATGCTGAATTATTAAATTCATATCTCTTTAAGTCTCCAGTAGCAGCTAGAAGTAAAAACCTAAAATTGTGAAATTGCAGCCCATGTCAAACTTTGAAATATGTTCTACAAGTAATTGTGGTGCTGTGCTTTGAAATTCATAGCTTTTTTGTATGTATGTTATTTTTCACAAAAAAGAAGGAAAAAAATTGATTGTGATGATAAAAAAAATATTTAAGCCCTCTAGCCTCCTATATCCTGGAGCAGCTAGAAGGGAAAATATGAGAGGATCACATGGTAGCCCATAACAAACTCTGGGCTCTGTCCTGTAACTGCTTGTTGAAGAGTGCTTTGAAAACTATTGCTTTTTTATTTCTTTGCTTTGTGTATATGTTATATATACAATAAAAAAATTAATAAAAAAATCATGATATCCCATTCTGTTGTGCCTATCACATTGGGAAAACTAAAGAAAAGCAAAATGACATAATAAATCTCTCCCTCTGCCCAGCCAACAGGAAGCACCAAAAGGAACCACCGCGTGGTCAGGGAAGCTAGAATCATTCAAGGTCTACTGATTCAAGTTGGGAGAAGAAATAATCAGTGAATTTTAAGGTAACACAATTGAAATTATTCAGTCTGAAGACCTGAGAGACCAACAAATGAAGAAAAGTGAACTACCAAGCATAACAATATATACATTGTGGGGGTCCCAGAAATAGAAGAAAGAGATACAGGGGCAGAAAGAATGTCCAAAGAAACAATAGCTGAAAACTTCCCTATTAATAAAAGGCATTAATAATATTAATATTAATTAATAAATGCATTAATTAATATAATATTAATATACAAGAAGTTCAACAAATTCCAAACAAGAATAAGTAGGATAAATCATATGCTAGGTGAAAAAAATGAGTCTTGATAAATTTTAAAATATTGAAATCAGACAAAGTACTTTCTTTGAAAATTCACAATACATGAAAATTAAACAATACACTCCTAAACAATCTGAAGGTCAAAGAATAAACTACAAGGGGAGTTAGGAAATAACATTTGAGGATGCAGTAAAGGCAGTCATCAGAAGGAAATTCATAGCTGTAAAGTCTTACATCAAAAAATAACCTAAAATAAAGGGGTGGGTCACAATGGTTCAGCAGGCGGAGTTCTCGCCTGCCATGCCGGAGACCTAGGTTCGATTCCCGGTGCCTGCCCAAGTTAAAAAATAATAATAATAAAATAACCTAACCTCACACCTGGAATAACTAGAGAAAAAGAATGAAACAAATCCAAAGTGAATAGAAGGAAGGAAATTTTTCTTGAGGATTCGAAAAGATTTTTGCTTTGGAAGCAGAAGAAGGGGGGATGGTAATCCAGAAGAGTCATTTGAATGATTAATTGCCAAAGTAGAGGTAAAAGAAGGTGCATTTCAATGGCCTGAGCCCTGCTTAGCAAGCACAGCCTTCACTAGAGGATTGTGCTTAATTTGTACCACCCCTTTGCTGCCAGTGCTACCTGCCAGCATTCTGGCATTTGAACCAAAAAGTGAATTTTTCCTGTTTTTGGGTCTAGTGTTAGGATCATCTTCATTTGACATAAAGGATGGTCCATTCTGTTTTAGCTTCATTTTTCCATCTGTCTCCTTAAATGTGAGCTTTCCTAATTGGGTATAAACTCCCAATTGAAAACTTTTACAGAGAAGTTGTAAAGCAGTAGGGTTTGGTCATCATTGTGATTTGAATCCCACCATTCAAAATGGGGGAATGCCTATTCTAACAGGATTTGTAAGAGAGTAATTCTTTCAGCTATCACCATCTGTCTTTTGTGGATGACTAGTATTTGTACTTCTTCTACCTGTAAAAAGAGAAATTCTGGAAACAGCCCATGTGGGTGAATTAACATCACATTTTATTTTTCTGCATTGATTTTTGCCTTTCTCTCTGCTGTCCTTCTTTCTGCCCTTCACACACTTAACAAAGCTCTCATTGTTCCTGCCTCTTCTGGGAACTGAGAAGAATGTCACAGAATGTTTCCTCTGCGAGGTATGAAAGGTCAGGTTACCATACCCCTTTCTTCATTTCCCCAGAAAAAAAATGGTGTCCTAAGAGTCCTTGTATTATCTGGTAGGATGCAAATGGCAAAACTTGGATCTCTTTATTTTAGATGATGAGGGATTTGGAGGTGGAAAAGTTCAAAGATAATTTTTTTTGCTTGAACATATATTACAAAATTCAGGATATTCTGAAAAAAATTGTCACTCCAAATTCTAACACTTGGGAATACTCATTGGTACCATGTTGGTTTTCTTCATTCTAAATATCTCTGCAACTGTCTATGCCAAATATATTTTATATAAATGGATCATATCTTCATGTTGTTAAGTAACCTAATTTTTAAAATCCAGCTGATGATGTGACCCTCTTTCATGTCAATAAATGTATTTTTATATCATCATTTTCATGACTGCATACTTTTATGAGTGTATTATAATTTATTTAACCAGACACCACTCACATTCCATTGATAGATCCATCATCCATAAATTATTTCCTTTGTTTTTTTCCTATGCTATTAATATAAACAATGCAGTGATAAATATTTTTGTGCATATTATCTTTGTGTTCTTGTGTCATAAATCCCTAAATCTGGAATTCAGTCAGAATACTTAACCTGACCTTTTATTTACCAAGCACAATTGTACATGTAAAAACTCTGATGCCTTAGAAATCTATTCTTGTATCTTATATTTTCTTACGTCTTTATTTATGCCAAAATACATACTTCACATACTTAATGATAGTGAGAACTCTCAAGGTCTTTTCTGGGGAGTATATTGTGAGAAGAAGATTAGAGATATTTGATCAAATAGCCAATGAATGCTTGCCAATGCAATGCTGTGGAGAAGGCTGGACATTATAACCTGTGTGGGCTGAGTCAAGAAATGTATGTATAATCATTTAGAAAGGGGGAAAATATCTTGGAATGAATCAATTAATGGCTGTTAATTCAGTTGTAATTTGTGTTAATTCAGAATGTTGATTGTACACAAAACTGGTAAATCACAGTGTCCAAAGAGCTTGATTGTCCAATTCTGTTACTAAATGGGGTACAGTGGTAACATTTATAGACAAGTAGAATCTTCAAAATCTTACTGATGAAGGTATCATTTTTTTCATGATATCAATACAAAGGCTGTATTTGTCCATCTGCTAAAGGTATGGGGGATAAGATCCAGCCACTTGTGACAAGGGAAAGATAAGATCTGCACAAGGTTCTGATCAGCAGTTAAGCTTGTAAGACTTGAAGAAAGGCCCTAGACACAGGCGGGTACTGGAGTGTAGGGAGCACTATCTCACGGGATGGCTTTCCTAGGAAGCAAACCGAGATGAAGATTTATGTCCAGGATTTCATTGGGAAGTGGTTTTAGGAGCAACACCTGTAAGGATGTGAGGTAAGCACAGTTTGGTAGGAGGAGAATAAAGTTGCAACAGAAGTCTCAGCCAATACCACAGGGAGATCCAAAACTTAGATGGCCATTCAAAGATGTCCCAAACTGAGGCAAGGAGCTCAGGTCTTTTAACTCCACATCAAGTGCATGTGGATATGAATTACTCTCAAAGAAGTGACCTAACCTTGGATAAGGCAGATCCTTTGGTTGAGGGCAATTTCTGAATGGAGGATATGCCATTTTGAATCTGTTGTGCACTCCAGAAAAGCCATGTCCTTTAATCCTCATTCAGTATTGCTGGGTGGATATTTTTTATTGCTTCCGTGGAGAGGTAACTCGCCCAATTATGGGTGGTAACTTTTGATTAGATGGTTTCCATGGAGATGTGTCTTCCCTCATTCAAGGTGGTGTTGCTAACTGGAGCCTTTAAGAGGGAACTATTTTGAAAAGTGCCAAGAGAGCTCACACAGCCAGAGAACTTTGGAACAAAAAGAAAACGCTCCCAGGGAAGCCTTCTGAAACGAGAAGAGAAAGCTAGCAGATGTCGCCATGTGTCCTTCCAGCTGACAGAGGTGTTATAGACCCATCAGCCTTTCTTGAATCAAGGTATCTTTCCCTGGATGCCTTAGTTTGGATATTTCCATGGCCATACAGCTGTAAACGTGCAACTTAAGAAATTCCCTTTTTATAAGCCATGCTGTTCTGGTATATTGCATTCTGGCAGCTTTAACAAAGTAAAACAGAGGCTCTAGATAGCTCACCCAGCATCAACTGTAGACTCTAAGGCAGTTTTATCAAGGCAGGGTATATATTGATGGACAGAGAGATGCCCTTAGCTTACCCCAGTCCTATTAGATGAGAGCAGCAAGACATCTTCCCCTTATACTCTCACCTCACCCCAATTCCACCCCATCTCAGCACACACACACACACACACACACACACACACACACACTCTGATGAAAATGGAATGCCGGCATTCGTCAGGGTTGAGTCAGTAAGTAGGTAGGGTTAGATGATGAAGATGAAGGTTTTTCATGTTTGCAGATGAGCAAGAGGGACACGCCAGGCATGGACTCCAGAGAGCATTCTATGAAAAAGGGCTATCTTAATAACCCATAGATTTAAAGATTTGATAAGTGGAGACCAGATAAATAAAGTTAATTACATGTTTCTATTCAAAAAAGAAAGTCCAACTCTTTATCAACCCCTTCGATTATATCACATGTCCCAGCAGCATTGTAGAACATTCATTTATTCATTTTCTGAAATATTCTTAAGTTGATTATCATATGCTAGGCACTCAGCTAAATTGCAGAGATTAAAAATTAAATAAAACATAGTTCCTGCTTTTAAGGAGCTCATAGCTAGTGTGGAAGACAGAAGAGAGGGCTGTGGACCACGAACTGGTTACCACAGCATGATGGCCACAGAGGGCATGTCATTACATGGAGTTTAGGACAGGAAAGAAGGGATTTTCTCTCTGCATTTCTGTCAACATCACATCTGTTGGTTGCAACAGGCCTTTTTCATGTTTGGCAGAAGTGATTTAAACTTTAAATTTAGGATGCGGTTCAAGCCGTCTGGCTTTCATTTGAAGAGAAAAAAAATTTTACGGTATAAAAAAAGAGTAACATCAGTTGGTGATTAAGCAATGCCCCTCTAAGTCTTTCTGAGATCCAGTTTAAGGGTACTGTTCAAATATGTTGGAACTCTAAGAATAACTGAAACAGAGCATGTCTTTCAAGTATCTGCTTTGTCCTCACTTGTTCTCTTTTATGTACTTTTGCCCTAGGGCTTAGGAATGAAATGACTTTTTTTATGTAGCCAATTTTGTGGTTCCAGTTGAAAGATATGTTTCCTGGCTCTCCAGCATTCTGATTTTAGAATTTGTCTGGGTTTGCATTTTATTTGGAAAGCATTTTTGTCAGGGTTTCCATAGCACACACCACTTTCTAACATACTACATAATTTACTTGTCTTATTTGTTCTCTGGCTTATTCCGCTTTAATGTAAACTCTGCAAGAGCAAGCATCCTTATTTTCCTCATTATTGTATCCCTACAACCTAGAACAGGGCTTGACTCATGACATATACTTCTTAAATATTTGTTGAATGAATGAAATAAAATATAGAAGCAAAGTCAGCTCAAAGTGGATCAAAAACCTAAATATAAGAACTAGCACCATAAAGCTTTTAAAACATAATGTAGGAAAAGATCTTCAAGACCTAGTAACAGGAGGTAGCTTCCTAAACTTTACACCCAAAGCACAAGCAATAAAAGAATAAAACAGATAAATGGGAACTCCTCAAAATCAAATGCTTCTGCACTTCAAAAGACTTTGTCAAAAAGGTGAAGAGGCAGCCAACTCAATGGGAGAAAATATTTGGAAATCACATATCTGACAAAGGTTTGACTTCCTGTACATACAAAGAAATCATACAATTCAACAACAAAAGAACAAATGACCCAATTCTAAAATGGGCTAAAGACATGAATAGGCATTTTTCTGAAGAGTAAATACAGATGGCTCAAAAGCACATGGAGAGATACACATTTTCATTGGCTATAAGGGAAATGCAGATCAAGAGAACAATGAGATACCACCTCACACCTATAAGAATGGCTGCTATTAAACAAACAGGAAACTATAAATGTTGGAGAGGATGTGGAAAAACTGGGACACTTATGCACTGCTGGTGGGAATATACAATGGTGCAGCCACTATGGAGGACTGGCAGTTCCTTAGTGTGCTGGTTTGAAAGGATGTATGTCCCCTAGGCCAAGTTTTAATCAAACTCCCATTTCATAAAGGCAGAATAATCCCTATTCAATACTGAATGTTTGAAACTGTAATCAGATCATCTCCCTGGAGACGTGATTTAATCAAGAGTGGTTGTTAAGCTGGATAAGGTGATGACATATCCATGTGGGTGGGTCTTGAGAAGTTTCTGGAGTCCTATGAAAGAGGAAACCGAACCTGGACACGGCATGGCAGGCGGCAGCACCGCCCCCGCGCCCCCCGCAGCCTGCGCACTCTGGCTGTCTTTTGCTGGAAGCCGTGCGGAGGAGGGGGTGGGAGCAGTGGCTCAACAAGTCTGCTGGCTTGACCACACCGCCAGCTGTGGATATTTTTGTTTTTTCATTTTGTACCTGCCCTTAAAAAAAAGGATTTGAGTAATGTTCAAATTCATTCTTATTGTAAAGGCTTCGAATCATTCAGAATATTACAAACGTTTGGAAGGAAATGTGGATGTCCTCATTCTTCCCGCTCTGAGTCGTCTACTTGGAGGGTTCATGTCGGCATTTTGGGGAGCATCCTTCCAGCCCTTTTAAAGCGCATGTATGCATGCACACTACACCCCGCATGCACGCACGCGCACACAGGACCGTCTGCTTTGCGTTACGCATACATGACTCTATTATATAGACTTCTTCAACATATGTTTTCACTTAGTGATAGGACTTGTAGAACTTTGCACATCGCTGCATGCAGCTCCACCTCCCTTTCCCAGTGGGTGTAATTTATATTGCTTTATCACTTCCCTAAATAACCAATAATGAACATCCTTCTCTATTCATCTTTGCAAATGTATACAGTTATTTCTTAGGATGGTGGAATTGCTGAGTCAAAGGGAATATGCAGTTTTTAAATTGATGCTTTCAGATTCCCTCCACTAAAAGCTTTACATATCTATCAGATTCTGGGCAAACATTTGACATTTTCAATTTCTGCCTATCTGATAGGCAAAAATTGGTACACTATTATTTTAGTTTGCATGTTTCAGATGATAGTGAAGTTGAGTATCCTTTTACATATGGGTCATAATTTTCCTTCTGTAAATAATCTTTTCTGTCCCCTGTCTTTTTTGTGGCAGATTATTTGCTTTTTCTTTATTAATTCATAGGAACTTAAGGTATGCTAGTTATTAATTTTCAGTCTGTGAAAGGCATTATAAATGTTTTCTTTCTGTCACATAACTAAGTTGGAGAAACAGTCTGCTATGTTTCCTTCTGACATACATTTTAGGAATAATTTAAAATTCATCTGTTGTTTATTTCAGTGAATGGTGTTAGATATGGGTCTAATGTTTTTCTAAATGCATTAGCAGTTCATTGTCCCATCAGAACTTGGCAAATTGCCCATTTCCCCCAACTGATATGAAGTGTTACTTTTACCACAAATTGTGTTTGCATATATACTTGGATCTCGAGTCTAGTCTAATGCATTTATTTATTTGACTATTTTTGCACCAATATTATTCCATTTAAATTAACTAGATGTTATATTATACTTTGTTATTTAATGGAGAAAATGTATCTATCATTTCCATAAATTTCTTGCTAGTCTCACAGAATTGTATTTTTGGAATAAAACTCAAAGTTGATATTCTTAAAAAGTCATATTCATATTCAAATTGGGAGAGCTGACATTTTAGTATTAGTGAGTTTCTCATCCAGAACATATTTATTTCCCATCTTTACTGTTTCCTAATATATGCATTAAAGCTATGAAACTTTCACAAATGCTGCTTTGCTAGTATTTTAAAGATGTGATATCTATTGCTTTCATTGTCATTCATTTTTAAACAGTTTGAAAGTTTAGTTATGACTTCCTCCTTACTCAAGAGTTATTTAAAAACATGTTTCTAAAGGGATGAATTTGAATTATTTTTGTTGATGTTAGTTTCTGACATTGGTTAAAATTCCATGTTCCAGGAAAATCAGCCTGTAACATTCAGCATTGAAAAGTACTCAAGAAATGGACAAGAAAAATGTAGAGAAAGAACAAATTCACAAAATAAAAATGATAAAGGGGAAATAACCACATTATAAGAATCATTAAAGATGACTGTAATCTGTGTAAATAAATTTGAAAATCTAAATAAAAATGAATAAATTTTCAGAAAATGTAATTTACCAAGAGTGACTCCAGCCAGTTAGAAAATCAGAACAGTCTGATTTCTGTAGAATAAATAGATAAACTTATGAAAGAGCTGTATCCCCATGAAAGCAATGAGACACATGCTGTCACAGGTGAATATGATCAAACCATTAAGAGCAGATAACTCTAGTCATGTCTGAACAGTTTTATAACCTTGAAAAAGAAAGGAAACCTTCATATTCTTTATATGAAACAAGCATAACTAAAGACTAAGTCCCATATATAAATTTCAATGCAATAATCTTAGATAAAATATTTGAGAATAGAATCCAGAAGAATGTTAAATTGATAATATCATGGCCAAGTGGGGTTTAGTTCAGGAGAGCAGGAATGGTTCAGGATTGAGAAATCTACTAACATAATCCATCAAATTAATAGTTCTTAGGAAGAGAAGTTATTGAAAGAGCATTGACAAAACCATTCTTGATTTTACAATTACAAAAAGAAAACTCAATATAATACAGCTAGGAAACTACTTCCATGAAATGAAGCTATCTCAACTCCCAAATGAGATTATTTCCATTAAAGTCAGGACAAAGACATCCACTAACATCATCATTATTCATAATGAACAAAAGGTATTGGCTAATGCAATTAGAACAAGGGAAAAATCAGAAGCATGAAATTGCAAAGAAAGAAGTTAAGGTATTAAAATATTCAGATAATATGAAGACTTGAGAGAATCAACTGAAAAATACTGCAAACCATAGAGAATTCAGTAAAGTTGCAGGGCACAAAATTATCATAAAGAAATCAATGTCTTTTAGATATACAAACCACCACCATGAACTTAACATAAAATGGTAATATGTATATGAAAGAAAACTTAAAACACTTTAATTGGAGACCCAGAAAGAGAGGAGAGAGAGAATGAGGGAAAAGCAATATATGAAGAGATAATGGCTGATTGATGAAAGATATCAATCCACAAATTCCAGAAGTCAGATAGAGAACAACCAATGTGAAATGCGGATTTACTGGAGGTGATGAGTCATTATATGACCTTGTGGCATTAGAGGAGGAGAGCGCGACACCTTTGAATGTCCCTGTAACTCACCTCTCAATCCTTACAACTTGTCTTTCAATCCTCAGACGAGACACCCTTTCTAGGTTAAGCATTTCTAGACTGACTCTCTTATACTAGTGTCCACGAAGGTGTGACTGGTAAACCTCTGGTTTGTTCTCTCAGCTGAGTGAAGACCCAGTGATTCTCACTTGCTCTCTCAGCCCCCCTCAGCACCCACTGTTGCTGGACCGTCTAATTCTCCATCGGGTCCCTCACTAAAAAGTCTGTTGTGTGGCTTCTCTATTACATGCCCCACCCTCTTGCTAGAGAAGCCCCTTAGCAGATTCTCTGGCTCTCAGTTCATCTGTCTTTAACCCAGTGGTTAAGGGTACAGCCTTTGTCACTTTGTGTTCAAATCCTGGTTCCCATATCTACCAGCAATGTGCTCTTGGACAAGGTACTTAACCTCTTGGTGTCTCAACAGTCTCAACTGAGGAGTGCAAAGAGTACCAGGGTTGTTGAAAATATCCAAGGAGATCATTTCTGTAAAGGGCTTAGAATTGTTTCTAGCATGTATTTTAGTGCTCAGTGAATGTTAACTATTAGAATTAATTGAGGTTTGAGGGGGCCCAATAAATAATACCATGTTTTCATAGAATATGGTTTATGTCTCTGGGCCAGAATCCCAGAACCCCAGAAGTAAATGGACTTAACCAGCCACAGGTGGCAGTAAATGGGGGCAGGCCGGCTCCTGTAAAACTTAGAGTAAGGGGAGCTGAACAGATGCTTCTGCAATCAGGGTATCTCTTCTTTCTCAGATCCTTTATAGCAACTATTTCCTATATAATTAATTTGGCAATTGAACCCATACAGCCCAGTGCCACATAGTACTGTCAGTGCAGTGCTCCACTCACATCCCATTAGCACCCTTGACCACTTCCAGGCACACCGATCACAGCCGATGTACACCCCAACAGCCAGCTCCCACATGTCTTCAGAGGAGGGCTGCTCCTAAGCAGCCATAACCTGCTTTGCCTACCAGTAAAGACAGCAGAAAGTGCCCGGAAATCTACAAGTACCTCATCTCCTTGCAGTGCATAATCCATGCCTGATGGGTGGGAAGTATAAATACTCCAGCTTCCTTGCCCTTGACGAGGTCCAAAGCTCCCCTGCAAGACTAAAATGCCTTTTATTGGACTAGCCTTCCTGGTTGCCTTTCTGGGCATGAATTTTAACTTAGCAGTGAGTTCAGCAGCAGGGGTGAGGAATGCCAAGGTTTTGCCACTGCCTGTTTTTTACAGCCAGTAGGAGAGCTCTACCTTCCAGAAGCAGTCTGATACTTTTATGTTGAATTTCAGTCATGTTCATAAAGCCCATTTCTTTGATCACCTTCAGAATGTTTTCATTAACAAAATTAGTTAGGGATGCAAATGACGTATCCCCAAAGGCTCTTGTCAGTCCCAGGGGCAAGCTGGGCACGGCATTGTCATCTTCAACGTTTGACTTCTCCACACTATTTTCTGTTTCTTCAGGAACTCCAGCAACTACCTCTTTACACTCCATATATTTGATATTTGCATTTTTTGCATCAGGCTCAGCATTTTCTACCATTTTTCTTTTTTGATTCTGAATTGGGTGACTGTGTTGCTGCCTCCCCATTGGTTAATGTGGCAGATTCTTTGGGGATTTTTAAACTTTTAACATTTTTCACTGTCTGAAAAGCCCACATTCATAGACCATTTTAGGGACTTTCTAACTTTCCCAGCTTCTGCAGTTTCTTCAGACACATTTGTGTTTTGGGTTTCTAATAGGTTCGTATTTAAGGCCCCCTGTAAGCTTCAGGTCTCACTGTTGCAATCTGAGTTTTCACTTCTTGATCTCCATGTGCAGAGTGTCATCAGTGAATGAATGACAGTGTCAGAAGTGCGCCTTCACCAAGGCCCTGCAGTGGGCTTCCTCTGCTTTCAGGTCTGACCCTCATAGGGTTTTTCAAAACTTACATCAGGTAGGGTGCACAGGTGGTTCCGTGGTTCAGAGGTAGAATGCTTGCCTTCCAGGCAGGAGACCTGGGTTCAATTCCCAGACCATGCACCACCACCCCCAAAACAGGGAAAAAACCCTTACATCAGGTAGACTCAAACTATATGAAAAAAGAAAAAGAAAACATTTGGGGAATGCACATATTTACCACGAAAAAGATGTTCCATGTGGCCATTAGAGTTTTAATTTTTTTTTTGTATTTCCCTTTTATCCAACCCATCAAGAGACAGGTTGCTTTTTAAAAAAAAAGTTTTATTCATACACCGTACAGTCCATCCCAAGTGTACTATATCAATGGCTCTGGTATAATAAAAAAGTTGTTCATTCATTACCACAAGCAATTTGACAACATTTTTGTAGCTCCAAAAAGAAAAAATCCCCATACTCTTTATAGCCCCCTATTATTGACACTTAGCATTGGTGTGGTAATTGATGAAAGAATATTACGATATTACCCTTACCCACAGTTTGCATTAGTCGTATTTTCCCCCCCGTATACCATCCTATTATTAACACCTTGTAATAATGAGGTACCTTTGCTCTAGCTCGTGGAAGAACATTCTTATATTTGTACTATTAAATATTATAATTTGTATATTAAAAAATATACAAATTAAACATTATTTTCAGGTTGAAAGACCTTTTGGCAATCCAATTTTATTATTAGCTGCTAATTTTACTGTGGGCTATTAGAATTTTAAAGTCGTTTTCTGTGTGCAAAGTATACGTTATACAAATATACAAAGATCTCAGAGAAAATTTAGGTTGATATAAATATTGTATGAAATGATTATGTGGGATTGAATAGTTGAGTACACACTCCTAGAGACATTTTAATGTTGCAGTTGCTTTTAAGAATTATTAACTAGTGAATAATTAAAATGCTGTCAGAATGGATTAAAGGTCAATTAGTTTGGTTGCATATAAAAGGTCCTAAGAAATACACGACTGCCAGCAAGGGCAATTAATATAATTCTACTTGCATGCTATAAAAATTCAGTGCAAGAAAATAAAATTCAGTGTGTTGTACCAACATGAATATTTCCTAAAAAATATTAATTTCACTTTTGTGTACAAATTAAAAATGTTATACTAACAATAAATGAATCCAATAAATCAAACAGGGGCATAATGATGATATCTCACAATTGGATAGGCTTTATTACTTTTCAAATAAATTTTACAGCTCTTGCACCCAGATGGCTGGACCTAACACCTGTTTATAACAGTTTATATAGCCATATTTCCTTTACTTCAGATGAATGGATTTTTGTCCAAACAAAAAAAAAATTGACATTTTATATTAAATTAACAGGTTATGTGACCAAACTAACTGTCCTGGTGCAAGCAGATGCGTCCCGAGACGGTTCATCAGCCTGTGCTTCACCGCAGCTGTACCCAGCCTCTGGGTCTCTAAGAGCCAAGTCTGGCAGATACACCTGTTTTGGTACATGTCTCCCCTTTGCATTCTATGAAGCACTTGAGGCAGGGGCTGACCCTGTATTGAAGAGCTTTCCTCCACCAGTGAGTGGGCTCTGGGACCAGTGTCTTGCCTGAGTCCCTGTGCATTCTACTGCTTGCATCCTCCTTTCCTCTTACTCCTCACGTCCTTTTGCTCCGAGGTCTGATTGTCTGTCCCTCCCTACCTGGGTGGTTCTCCTAGCCTGAGTCCCACCATTCTCCTCTCAGTTCCTTCCGTCCCTGACAGCAAAGCACCCCATAAATCCCTTCCTATAGGACCACACCATTCAGAACAATATTTACTCATTTTTTAGGTTGAAAACTTTATTCCCTGAAATATATCTGGTTAAATAAATATAGAGGTTTCTCCTACAAAATAATAGTAGCAGTAATAATAATAATTTCAATCACTATACCCAGACTCCTTGTATTTTAAAAACTATAGCCAAAGAATATCACCTCACCTTGGATATTTAATCAAGTCTGCAGGTGCCTTTTGATTATTAAATTAATTCAAAGACCCTT
Source organism: Tamandua tetradactyla (assembly GCF_023851605.1). NCBI lineage: Eukaryota > Metazoa > Chordata > Mammalia > Pilosa > Myrmecophagidae > Tamandua > Tamandua tetradactyla. The sequence continues at coordinate 153,558 of NW_027518241.1, read as the reverse complement.
AGCACACAAGCAAGTTGTGGGACTATATACAGCAAAAATTTGAAATAAATATGTGAAATTTTAAAAATTAGACTCATTCTTAGCAAATTGGAGATGCTGTTTTATTGATGGTGTTTTATTAATAACCCAGGCTCCCAATTATTATTTAGCAGCACCACTTTCCCCTAAGCACTTACCTCAATGGTCCAGAGTGAACTGATATCATGAACTGAAATATCCTGATGCTTTAAAAAAATTATTCATTTTGATGAAATTAAGAGGTTAACTATTTCAATTTTAATTTACAAAATAGCATGCATAAATTTTTAAATTTACTTTTAATTTTTATAATTACTTTAATAATCATTTAAAAAACATTTTATTGTAGTAAACTCATACATAACACATCATTGTCCGCTCAGTTCTGCTGCTGGATGTTTAAGCCACTTCACCAGTCTTCCCATCAGATATTGATTATCATAACCTCTTGGAGAGACCCATTTATTGTTGGCCTGAGAGAGAAATAAATTGCCTTCCTTTCCCTAATGGAGGCAGTGAGGCAGATAACTTCTTCCCTATCATATTTCAGTGCTGTGTTAAGACTACAAGAAAGCATCTTGGTCAGTTAGCTTTTGGCATGGATTACCTGCTGGAAAGAGCAGCTCTTTCTCAGAGCCAAAGAAAAGTTTTGCTCCAGAGTGAAGGTGCTCAGGAGATTTCTCTCCTCTGTGTGGCATGAGATTATCAAGATCATTATAGGAACCCAAGCTGTGACATAAAAAAGATAGATATCCCTTTCTTATGATTCCAAAATCCATCTACTTCCTTCCCTCCCACTTACATGTAAAAGGCACCAACCAGCTTCAAAATGTATAACTTGCTCCATTTGTAACAACTATGAAATCTCACTGGATTCATCTTTCGTGTTGTGTTCCATTCTGACAAATCATTCAGAAGGCTGCCAAAGGTCATAATCTCCACTGAGGAAATAAATATGTGATATCATTGTTTTCTTCCCAAACCAAAATTCTGGATCATTATTATTTGGTGTAAAGTCCTTATCTCTGGCATGCAATTTCCCCCATATATTAATAGACCAAGGAAGGTTCTTTTTTTTTTTATTAATTAAAAAAAATTAACTAACACAACATTAGAAATCAATCCATTCTACATATGCAATCAGTAATTCTTAATATCATCACATAGGTGTATGGTCATCATTTCTCAGTACATATGCATCGATTTAGAGAAAGAAATAGCACGACAACAGAAAAAGAAATAAAGTGATAACACAGAGAAAACACAAATAAAAATAAAAAGTACAAAAATATATAAGAGAAAGAAAAAAAACAAAAAAAAACTATAGATCAGATGCAGCTTCATTCAGCGTTCCAACATAATTACATTACAGTTAGGCAGTATTGTGCTGACCATTTTTTTTTTTTTTTTTTTTTTTTAGACATCATACCATTCTACATATGCAATCAGTAATTCTTAACATCATCACATAGATGCATGATCATCGTTTCTTAGTACATTTGCATCGGTTTAGAAGAACTAGCAGTATAACAGAAAAAAATATAGGATGTTAATATAGAGAAAAAAAATAAAAGTAATAATAATAAGAACAAAACACACAAAACAAAACAAAACAAGAACCTATCGCTCGGATGCAGCTTCGTTCAGTATTTTAACATGATTACTTTACAATTAGGTATTATTGTGCTGTCCATTTTTGAGTTTTTGTATCTAGTCCTATTGCACAGTCTGTATTCCATCAGCTCCAATTACCCATTATCTTACCCTGTTTCTAACTCCTGCTGAACTCTGTTACCAATGACATATTCCAAGTTTATTCTCGAGTGTCGATTCACATCATTGAGACCATACAGTATTTGTCTTTTAGTTTTTGGCTAGACTCACTCAGCATAATGTCCTCTAGGTCCATCCATGTTATTACATGCTTCATAAGTTTATCCTGCCTTAAAGCTGCATAATATTCCATCGTATGTATATACCACAGTTTGTTTAGCCACTTGTCTGTTGATGGACATTTTGGCTGTTTCCATCTCTTTGCAATTGTAAATAACGCTGCTATAAACATTGGTGTGCAAATGTCTGTTTGAGTTTTTGCCCTTAATTCCTTTGAGTAGATTCCCAGCAATGGTATTGCTGGGTCGTATGGCAATTCTATATACAGCTTTTTGAGGAACCGCCAAACTGTTTTCCACAGTGGTTGCACCATTTGGCATTCCCACCAACAGTGGATAAGTGTGCCTCTTTCACCGCATCCTCTCCAGCACTTGTCATTTTCTGTTTTGTTGATAATGGCCATTCTGGTGGGTGTGAGATGATATCTCATTGTGGTTTTGATTTGCATTTCTCTAATGGCCAGGGACATTGAGCATCTCTTCATGTGCCTTTTGGCCATTTGTATTTCCTCCTCTGAGAGGTGTCTATTCAAGTCTTTTTCCCATTTTGTAATTGGGTTGGCTATCTTTTTGTTGTTGAGTTGAACAATCTCATTATAAATTCTGGATACTAGACCTTTATCTGATATGTCGTTTCCAAATATTGATTCCCATTGTGTAGGCTGTCTTTCTACTTTCTTGATGAAGTTCTTTGATGCACAAAAGTGTTTAATTTTGAGGAGTTCCCATTTATTTATTTCCTTCTTCAGTGCTCTTGCTTTAGGTTTAAGGTCCATAAAACTGCCTCCAATTGTAAGATTCATAAGATATCTCCCGACATTTTCCTCTAACTGTTCTATGGTCTTAGACCTAATGTTTAGATCTTTGATCCATTTTGAGTTAACTTTTGTGTAGGGTGTGAGATATGGGTCTTCTTTCATTCTTTTGCATATGGATATCCAGTTCTCTAGGCACCATTTATTGAAGAGACTGTTCTGTCCCAGGTGAGTTGGCTTGACTGCCTTATCAAAGATCAAATGTCCATAGATGAGAGGGTCTATATCTGAGCACTCTATTCGATTCCATTGGTTGATATATCTATCTTTATGCCAATACCATGCTGTTTTGACCACTGTGGCTTCATAATATGCCTTAAAGTCAGGCAGTGCAAGACCTCCAGCTTCGTTTTTTTTCCTCAAGATGTTTTTAGCAATTCGGGGCACCCTGCCCTTCCAGATAAATTTGCTTATTGGTTTTTCTATTTCTGAAAAATACGTTGTTGGGATTTTGATTGGTATTGCATTGAATCTGTAGATCAGTTTAGGTAGGATTGACATCTTAACTATATTTAGTCTTCCAATCCATGAACACAGTATGCCCTTCCATCTGTTTAGGTCTTCTGTGATTTCTTTTAGCAGTTTTTTGTAGTTTTCTTTATATAGGTTTTTTGTCTCTTTAGTTAAATTTATTCCTAGGTATTTTATTCTTTTAGTTGCAATTGTAAATGGGATTCGTTTCTTGATTTCCCCCTCCGCTTGTTCATTGCTAGTGTATAGAAATGCTACAGATTTTTGAATGTTGATCTTGTAACCTGCTACTTTGCTGTACTCATTTATTAGCTCTAGTAGTTTTGTTGTGGATTTTTCCGGGTTTTCGACGTATAGTATCATATCATCTGCAAACAGTGATAGTTTTACTTCTTCCTTTCCAATTTTGATGCCTTGTATTTCTTTTTCTTGTCTAATTGCTCTGGCTAGAACTTCCAACACAATGTTGAATAATAGTGATGATAGTGGACATCCTTGTCTTGTTCCTGATCTTAGGGGGAACGTTTTCAATTTTTCCCCATTAAGGATGATATTAGCTGTGGGTTTTTCATATATTCCCTCTATCATTTTAAGGAAGTTCCCTTGTATTCCTATCCTTTGAAGTGTTTTCAACAGGAAAGGATGTTGAATCTTGTCAAATGCCTTCTCTGCATCAATTGAAATGATCATGTGATTTTTCTGCTTTGATTTGTTGATATGGTGTATTACATTAATTGATTTTCTTATGTTGAACCATCCTTGCATACCTGGGATGAATCCTACTTGGTCATGATAAATAATTCTTTTAATGTGTTGTTGGATACGATTTGCTAGAATTTTATTGAGGATTTTTGCATCTATATTCATTAGAGAGATCGGCCTGTAGTTTTCTTTTCTTGCAATATCTTTGCCTGGTTTTGGTATGAGGGTAATGTTGGCGTCATAGAATGAATTAGGTAGTTTTCCCTCCACTTCGATTTTTTTGAAGAGTTTGAGGAGAGTTGGTACTAATTCTTTCTGGAATGTTTGATAGAATTCACATGTGAAGCCGTCTGGTCCTGGACTTTTCTTTTTAGGAAGCTTTTGAATGACTGCTTCAATTTCTTTACTTGTGATTGGTTTGTTGAGGTCATCTATGTCTTCCTGAGTCAAAGTTGGTTGTTCATGTCTTTCCAGGAACCCGTCCATTTCCTCTAAATTGTTGTATTTATTAGCGTAAGGTTGTTCATAGTATCCTGTTATTACCTCCTTTATTTCTGTGAGGTCAGTAGTTATGTCTCCTCTTCCATTTCTGATCTTATTAATTTGCATCCTCTCTCTTCTTCTTTTTGTCAATCTTGCTAAGGGCCCATCAATCTTATTGATTTTCTCATAGAACCAACTTCTGGCCTTATTGATTTTCTCTATTGTTTTCATGTTTTCAATTTCATTTATTTGTGCTCTAATCTTTGTTATTTCTTTCCTTTTGCTTGCTTTGGGGTTAGCTTGCTGTTCTTTCTCCAGTTCTTCCAAATGGATAGTTAATTCCTGAATTTTTGCCTTTTCTTCTTTTCTGATATAGGCATTTAGAGCAATAAATTTCCCTCTTAGCACTGCCTTTGCTGCATCCCATAAGTTTTGATATGTTGTGTTTTCATTTTCATTCGCCTCGAGGTATTTGCTAATTTCTCTAGCAATTTCTTCTTTGACCCAGTCGTTGTTTAGGAGTGTGTTGTTGAGCCTCCACGTATTTGTGAATTTTCTGGCACTCTGCCTATTATTGATTTCCAACATCATTCCTTTATGGTCCGAGAAAGTGTTGTGTAAGATTTCAATCTTTTTAAATTTGTTAAGACTTGCTTTGTGACCCAGCATATGGTCTATCTTTGAGAATGATCCATGAGCACTTGAAAAAAAGGTGTATCCTGCTGTTGTGGGATGTAATGTCCTATAAATGTCTATTAAGTCTAGTTCATTTATAGTAATATTCAGATTCTCTATTTCTTTGTTGATCCTCTGTCTAGATGTTCTGTCCATTGATGAGAGTGGTCAGTTGAAGTCTCCAACTATTATGGTATATGAGTCTATTTCCCTTTTCAGTGTTTGCAGTATATTCCTCACGTATTTTGGGGCATTCTGATTCGGTGCGTAAATATTTATGATTGTTATGTCTTCTTGTTTAATTGTTCCTTTTATTAATATATAGTGTCCTTCTTTGTCTCTTTTAACTGTTTTACATTTGAAGTCTAATTTGTTGGATATTAGTATAGCCACTCCTGCTCTTTTCTGGTTGTTATTTGCATGAAATATCTTTTCCCAACCTTTCACTTTCAACCTATGTTTATCTTTGGGTCTAAGATGTGTTTCCTGTAGACAGCATATAGAAGGATCCTGTTTTTTAATCCATTCTGCCAATCTATGTCTTTTGATTGGGGAATTCAGTCCATTGACATTTAGTGTTATTACTGTTTGGATAATATTTTCCTCTACCATTTTGCCTTTTGTATTATATATATCATATCTGATTTTCCTTCTTTCTACACTCTTTTCCATATCTCTCTCTTCTGTCTTTTTGTATCTGACTCTAGTGCTCCCTTTAGTATTTCTTGCAGAGCTGGTCTCTTGGTCACAAATTCTTTCAGTGACTTTTTGTCTGAGAATGTTTTAATTTCTCCCTCATTTTTGAAGGATAATTTTGCTGGATATAGGAGTCTTGGTTGGCAGTTTTTCTCTTTTAGTATTTTAAATATATCATCCCACTGTCTTCTAGCTTCCATGGTTTCTGCTGAGAAATCTACACAAAGTCTTATTGGGTTTCCCTTGTATGTAATGGATTGTTTTTCTCTTGCTGCTTTCAAGATCTTCTCTTTCTCTTTGACCTCTGACATTCTAACTAGTAAGTGTCTTGGAGAACGCCTATTTGGGTCTAATCTCTTTGGGGTGCACTGCACTTCTTGGATCTGTAATTTTAGGTCTTTCATAAGAGTTGGGAAATTTTCAGTGATAATTTCTTCCATTAGTTTTTCTCCTCCTTTTCCCTTCTCTTCTCCTTCTGGGACACCCACAACATGTATATTTGTGCGGTTCATATTGTCCTTGAGTTCCCTGATACCCTGTTCAAATTTTTCCATTCTTTTCCCTATAGTTTCTGTTTCTTTTTGGAATTCAGATGTTCCATCCTCCAATTCACTAATTCTATCTTCTGTCTCTTTAAATCTATCATTGTAGCTATCCATTATTTTTTCTATGTTTGCTACTTTATCCTTCACTTCCATAAGTTCTGCGATTTGTTTTTTCAGTTTTTCTATTTCTTCTTTATGTTCAGCCCATGTCCTCTTCATGTCCTCCCTCAATTTATCAATTTCATTTTTGAAGAGGTTTTCCATTTCTGTTCGTATATTCAGCATTAGTTGTCTCAGCTCTTGTGTCTCATTTGAGCTATTGGTTTGTTCCTTTGACTGAGCCATATTCTCAATCTTTTGAGCGTGGACAGTTATCTTCTGCTGCTGGCATCTGGGCATTTATTCAGATTTCTCTTGGTGTTGGACCCAGCAAGGTTGTAATATTTTTCTGTGAAATCTCTGGGATCTGTTTTTCTTATCTTGCCCAGTATGTGGCGCACGTGGCACACGTTTGTCTCAAGTGTTTGGAATGGGTCTCCCCCAGTCACCGATCTCCGTGGCCTGGGGATTTCGGATCCAATTCTCTCCGTTGGTTCAGGGGCCGCGCGTGGTGGGGGCGTCAGCTGCCGCGGCTTGAGGGGACCCTGTGGCTGGTTGCGGGCCGCAGCGGGCCTGGGGGATTCCCCACCGGACCAGGAAGCCTCCCGTGGGGGGGGGGCTACCGCTGCTTGGATAGCCCTCCTATCCGAGACTCGTATCCGCGGACTCGAAGCAGAGACCCGAAGCCGCCCGCAAAAGAGGGGTGCCGCCTGCCTCGGCTTGGGAAACTTGCTTCTCCAATACTCTCAGCCGGCCCGGAAAGGAGGGAGGGAGTAGCTCGGACCACCGCAGCTGCCGCTGATCGGGAAATCACGCGCCGCTCGGGGGTCTCACCGCAGCCAAGTCTCGCAGTCAGTCTAGCCAGCCCAGACTTTGGATAGCCCTCTGATCTGAGATTCGTAGCCACGGACTCAAAGCCGAGACTCGAAGCCGCCCGCAGAAGAAGGGCGCCGCCTGCCTCGGCTTGGGAAACTTGCTTCTCCGATACTCTCAGCCGGCCCGGGAAGGAGGGAGGGATTAGCTCGGACCGCCGCAGCTGCGGCTGCTCGGCAAATCACGCGCTGCTCGGGGGTCTCGCCGCAGCCAAGAGTCGCAGTCAGACTTGCCAGCCCAGACTTTGTATAGCCCTCTGATCCGAGACTCGTAGCTGCGGACTCGAAGCCGAGACTCGAAGCCGCCCGCAAAAGTGTGGCGCCGGCCGCCTTGGCTGGGAAGCTTGTCTCTCCGAGTCTCTCAGCCAGCCCGGGAAGGAGGGAGGGATTAGCTCGGACCGCCGCAGCTGCGGCTGCTCGGGGGTCTCGCCGCAGCCAAGTCTCGCAATCAGACTTGCCAGCCCAGACTTTGGATAGCCCTCTGATGCGAGACTCGTAGTCGCGGACTCGAAGCCGAGACTCGAAGCCGCCCGCAAAAGTGTGGCGCCGGCCGCCTTGGCTGGGTAGCTTGTCTCTCCGCGTCCCTCAGCCAGCCCCAGAAGGAGGGAGGGATTAGCTCGGACCGCCGCAGCTGCAGCTGCTCGGGAAATCGCCCGCCGCTCGGGGATCTCACTCACCGCAGCCGAGTTTCGCAGTCAGACTAACCAGCCCAGACTGGGTTACGCTGTGTGTCCATTCCCTGCTGTAGCCCCGGGAGCTGTTCTGTACTGTTTCTGTTCACCTATTAGTTGATTTGGAGTCGGAGGAACTAAGACGCATGTACCTTACTAAGACGCCATCTTGGATCTCCAAGGAAGGTTCTTACCACTTGTTTTCCTCTTGGTATAGTGTCCCTCTCATCTGCACTCGGTTCCTTTCCCTCTTTGAAGTTTTGGGACTTGCTGCATCTGTGTTTTGGAGGGACATCAGCCACTCTTAGATCAGGTCAAGACAAGGCACTCAAACTGGCCAAGGTAAATTCAAAATCCAATCTCTTAGAGAATGATTGTGCATGTAACTGGCAACCCAGACTGCGTGGTAGTTTGATTCATATTCTGTTATTGAGAAATATGAAAAAGCTTTGTCAGCTATGTTGACATTCATTCAGTATTCCCTTTCAAACATGGCAGGGAGTTGTTTCTATGTGGTTTGAAACAACCATCATTAAAGAAAAAGAAATTTCAAAAGCTGCTAGAGCAGATGGGCTGTTGTTTCATTAGCTCATGACTCCAAGCAGACACACAATCCTAACTAATAATAACATCCCTCATTATGGAGTGTTTACACTGGTGCTAGCATGTATCAACTCAGCACATTGGCCTGATTTAACAACGACCCTGTGACCTTAAGCTCTCCCCACTTAAAGTCAGGGAAACTGTGACACACAGAAAGTAAGACACTTACCCTAAATCACGTAGCTGGTGAGTAGCAGAGTTAGTATTTGAATCAATCACTAACACTGTCGGGACCCTACCCACTCTGGTAGAGCGAAGCCACGCGGTCCAGGGAATGAGATCAGTGCCTCATTCCACACCACATGGTGGCTACAACTTCACATTCCAGGTTCTGAGTCCTTCGTCTTTTCTATGCGATGCAACGGAGAGAAACTAGGTGGCCCGTCTTCTAGGAATCGTAACACCAGGAGCATCCTTTCGAGAGGGGAAATCATAGTTTAAGAGGGAAAGTCTGGCTTCTGCAGGCCCCTCACACAGACACTGCTGAAGCTTACTCCTGCACACTCAAGGCGAGAATGCTAACACCACGTCTTATGCCATGCATTACATTTCCCTCACATCCCTGCTGGTAAATCCAGTGTTTAATTTTCCACCCAGAACCCCACTTTACCAATAGAGGAATGACCTTTGAATGAATCTGGGCAACTCATCCCCTAGAGAGTCAGTTTCCCCATCAGTGAAATGGGTACAGAAATGCAGACCTTTGAATGTTATGGAAGAAAATCATCACTGGGCAGGCATTTAATCCTTTTGGTAAATGTTTAGGTATACAAAGCATTACACAACTTTATGGACTATTCTTTGGAAGTTTGAGGGATGTGATGATGTAAAATTTCTTTAAAAGCACCTCGAGTCTTTGTAGTGGCCTTCCGCAGTGGGGAAGGAAACGTCAGTCATCAGCTGGCGGCTTCAGAGTCTTTGCATCTGGCAGGGGGTTTGACCGTGGGGATCAGAAGCAGTAGCAAGAGAGTAGGTGAAGACATGGCTTGGTGATTTTAAAATGTTATTTATATCCTACTGTGTTGGTCACAGCAATTTCCATTGCAACTTTCCACTGGAATTCCTTGGGCTGGGAAACAGCAGGTTCAAAGCCCCATTTCTTAAGGAAAGGAGAGACCAACCCTTTGCTGATGGTGTGTTTGGCGGGGCAGGGTGGTTGCTGGAGTGCTGACTCTGAAGAAACACCTCCATACCGTGCTGTGGGCTTGCACTGCCTTTCTCCTCAGTGCTGGAGGGGGCTCTGGATTTAGAGGAGGCTGGAGAGGGAGGGCCTTTCCCTGTGCTTGCAAGACAGCCTTACTGGTTCCAAAGCAAAGGCTCAGCCCCAGTCAGAGCAGCACATATGTGCCGCACAGCTCCAAGCCTAAACTCCTGCTAGGATGGAGTGGTGTGGGGGAGGGGAATAAAGAGGGACAGATTAACAGGAACCCTTGGATTGAAGTTTCCAAAAGAAGCTGGCTTTGCCTGTCACCAGCATCATCCTTGCATTGGCAGCATGACTGCAAAGAAAGAGTAAACTGATAAGTCTTGGAAGAGCACTTCCCATTACACAGTTTTTGCAAATTATGGCTCTAGATGCTAATATTTGGTGGGAAACTCCCTTAGCTGTCACTTAACTCCATGAATGCACCAGGTCTATATTAACCTTGCAGCCCTGTTTAAAAGACTCCTGGCATTAATTTTGACATACCTCAAGCAAGAAGTTTTAAGGGAATATTGAATAAAATGTCCCTGATTATGACTTGGAAAGCACAGGGGACTTAGTTCTCTCCTTCTGTTGGTATTTACGTAGGATCAGTCACAGCTGGCACCTCGAGAACAGTGACAAGTTGGTGGGAGAAGCCACGACCAGACAAAACTCAAACTGGGGGAAGATCATCTGGCAAATGGAGATGGGGTCCCCCGTGCAGAGGCCCAGAAGGAAAGTCCAAACTCGCATGTGATACAGGCAAATGTCCTCATCAGCAGAAGTCCAGTTCATCAAGAGGCAAGGTAGCCAGTGCCCAGGCCACACAGTCTAGGGCTTCCATTCCCTTCACGGCAGGATTCCAGCCAGCACCTAAGGGTGTGAGGAAAGCTGCAGCAGTCAGAAATGGTTTCAGGCTCCCTGCTCCACAGACAGACTTAGCAGGACACAAGGCCCAGGGCCAGCAGAGCTAGTGTGTGGGCTGGACCTCTGCTTCCTTTGCCACTTCTGTATCTGGGCACCAAGGACAGCGCCTGATAGGTACCTGCACCTAATCAACACTTTCTGAATGAACAAAGGAGGGAAACAAAGAGGGAGCCAAGACACTCCGACTGAGCAACACAGGACTGGGCAGGTAGGGCAGGATTTGGTGGATGCGCTGCTGCTTAGGATCACAACCGCGCACGCATCTGAGGCAGGAGAACCAATTCCTTCCAAACATCCCCAGTGGGTGGACTGTGATTAAAGGACTACGTCCTACTCGGAGCTGGCCACTGCGCAGAGCACACCCATTTTGCTCGCACGCCTTGTGCGCTTTCCTCTACAACCACGTCTGACAAGCCTGTTATGGCTGAGGTGGAGAAATTCCGTAAGTCAAAATTGAAGAAGGCAAACGCAAGAGAAAAATCCACTACCTTTCAAACGAGCGCTTGAACAGGAGAAGCACCGCCCATATGCACGGCACATTCCACAAGCATTGCCTTTGATTTTACTTCTTTTCCCTGCTAACTTCGTAAGATGCAGAGAGGTTGGATCAAGTTCAAATGACGGTGCTGCCCCTTTTCACATTAAAGAACCGAGAACTACTAACAAGGAAGGCGGCGCCTGCCACCCCCAGACACCTATCTGGATGGCAGGGGAGGAAAAGACCTTGCATGTTGGTGAATGAAGAAGCTGGGTGGAGCGACAGTGAAGCTAGAGGCAAAGCAAAGTGGGTCCAAGACGCCTACAGGCTGCAAAATGCGGTTTAATTAGAGTGCCGCTTTGCTGTTGCTGTTCAAAGAATTTTAATAATTATTGGAACACACAATTTTTTAAATATGCAAATAAAAAGTTTTTAAAACTGAAAAAATAAAAATAAAAACTGAAGGACTATGTCCTGTCTGTTTCATGACTGACTCAGGTACTGACATCTCCTTTTGGACCATGGTTCTGTCACGGGATGCACTAAAATACTCAGGTTACACACTGAGAACATTACAGACTTACAGAATGTGGTGGGTTGATTTATACAACCCAATATAGACATGTTCTTAACCCACATTTCCGTAGATGTGAACCCATTGTAAACAGGATCTCTTGAAGACGTTATTTTTAGTTAAGGTGTGGCCCAACTAAATGAGTTTGGGTCTTAATCCAGATCACTAGAGACCCTATACAGAGAAGAAATCAGAAGCCAGAAGTTGTAGAAGGCGACAGGGAGAAACTGGAAATACAGATGAAAGGAGAAGACATTGCTTTATGATGGGAGGTAGATACAAACCAAGAAACCCCAAAGATTGCCAGCAGCCAATTCTAAAACGCTACAAACTCTGGGAAAAAGCAAACCTTGCTGACTCTTGGTTGGAGACATCGTTCAGCCTCAAAACTGGTAATCGATAAATTCCCTTTGTTTAAGCCAACCCATTGTGTGACATTTGTCATGGCAGCCTGGGAAACAAAGAAGAGAATTTGAATTTGGATTTGTAACAAGATGGATGAATGAGACCCAAACAGAGATAAAAGACTTGTTGGGCATGGTCCGGAGTATTTTATCCTTTAATTTATCTGTTTTACAATCTTTACAGGGTTCTTCTTTTGTTTTGTGCTCCTAAATAGACTGTAACTCCCCAAGTGAGCTATTTTTGTCATAGCGCCATCTCAATTACACAGGGCTTAATTTTATGGACAGAGTAAACAGCCTCAAATGCTGCTGTTGGCTGAGTGACAAACGAGTGAGCAAATAAAATAAAGAATACATTTTTTTAAAGAGCAAGTGAGTTGTGTCAAAAAACTATGATTCTCAACATAATGAAAAGCTACCCAGAGCACAGAGTAGCAGTTTTTCCTTTCATGTGTTTCCAGTGTTCAGGACTCAGTAACAGGTCAGCATAGAAACTGCATTTCAGGTAAGGCCACCTCTGTCCCAGGGCCTCACAGGGAAACTTAGCTGAGATGGCCCTGGGGGTTATTATTTCTCAAGATAAAAGGATTCAAGCCCAGGCAGAAGTGTCCTTTCTATGTTTATTTATAGGCCACTCACCAAAAAAAAAAAAAAAAAAAAAAAAATCAGTTCTTTTAGAGTGGTAATTCCATGTTTGGGAAGGAACATGTGGCCGGGTAGCCGCGCTGGCTGGTGGTCCAGCCACCGGCTTCAGCTCAGGAGCACGTGAGGAGTCACCTGCCAAGTTTCTCAAACACGCATGTCAGGTCCAGCCCCAAACATGTTTCAGGGAACATGACCCGGTTGTGTCTACTTTGAAAATGTTCCCCAGAGAATTTTGATGTACATTCTGATTAACAACCAATCTCATTAGGACAAGAAACAATGATCAGAGAATAACCCTTCAGCATCTACTCCAGGGAAGGCGAAATTTGCCCCTGGAGTTTCCATTTTTAATTATTTCCAGCCATGTGCACCCACCCTGTCCCCACCAGTGTCCAAGAGTCTGTCTGTCCACCTTCTTCCCATTAAAACTGCGATCACGAAAGGATCTATTAAGATCATAAAACAGTCCACACTAAATTCAATTAACTGATAAGACTTAATACTTACCCCTACTTTAGGGCAAAATGTGTATTGTGGTTCTTTTTTCTCTTTAGAGTGGTATTAATACAGCTGAAAACGCAGGCGTGACACCCACTGAAGAGCAGGGTTCCTCAACAGCAGCACTGCTGGCACTAGGGTGGGTGCTTCTTTGTGCGGGGCTGTCCTGGGCACAATAGGAGGGTTTAGCAGGACCCTTGGCCTCCGCCCATTCGATGCTGGTAACATCCTCTGAGTTGTGACAACCAAACAAGTCTCCCTGTCCCCGGGGAGGCAAATCGCTCCAACCTGGGACTCGCTAGAGCAGAGAAGCCCATGCGCAGGGCAGCAATAGGCACTAGGATGGGCGTCTCTGAGGGCTGAGGAAGCGGGAGGGCTGCCTGTAAGAGGCAGAGCGGGCAGCCCTGAATTGAAAAGAAGAGAGCGCTACTGCCTTCCCTCACCTTTTTGTACTTGTGGCGCTAACTGGGTTTTAACCATGGTCAAAGGACGGGAATAACTTAAGTTATGGACTTTTAGGCCCACGTTAGCTGGCGGCAGAAGCGTTTGAAGAACTGGGGAGACTTTCCTGGTGCTCCAGGCGCAGAGAACATTCACCCAGGAGGAAAACCGGCCCTGAGGAAACAGAACCTTGGTCAGAGGAGGCTCTGGGAGGCTGAGGCAAGTTCCAGGAAGGTCAGGAGGCCGAGGGCTGCGGCTTCTGGGGCTGCGCGCACAGCCGGAGGCGGGGCGGGGGCGGCCTGGCGGTGGCACGTCCCGTGGGTACAGCCCCGTTCAGGGCTGGGGTCGCTGTTTGCTGGGAAGCGGGAGAAATAATCGATGAAGGGCGCGGTGCCACACGCGAGGGGACGTGGCGGGCGTCTGAAGGTGAGCGGCGGCTGCTGTAGGTGCCGCGGTGAAGGGTCTGAGCCGCGCGTCTCCAATGCTCTCCTTCCCGGTCAGCCTGGGCTGGCAGCTGGCGGGCGGGTGAGAAGCGCCCAGGTCACCCTCTGCCTGTTCCCTTGGGGCTCAGCTTTAGTTATTCGGGGGTCCAGTGTTTCACACTTGCCCTGGGTGACACCATTCTTTCAGCTGCCTTTCCACTGCTCCGCTCTCCTCCGGGTTGCAGCATTCGTGCCATTACCCGGTTCTCATCGTTAACCCATTGCCATGGTTTCCGTGTGACGGGCGATGGCGTCACTGCCGATGAGAAGTGGCGTTCCTTTCACTCTGATTGCGGCCCTGCTACCGTTCTCTTTTCACGCGCTCTTCAATGCCGCCTGCGCTCGCAGTGATCACTTCCGCGTTAAGTGGTTTCCGTCTTTCCCGGGGCAGGATAATTTGCGATTCAGCGCAGAGCAGGAGCTGAGCAGAAATGAAGAATGGGGTGTTCAGCATCAGCGCTTAGCACCCAGGGGTCACTGTCCCAAGGAGGACCTCAGCCTGGGCAGTGAGGACAGCTGATGGGAGAATATGATTTCTCTATTTTTCAAAACCTATGGTATTACACAAATAGAAAACTATTTCTGTTGAGGTAAGAAGAAAGAAATTTGAGAGATTACCTGTCATCCCACTACATAGAGATAACCCCTGTCAACATGCTCACTCATATACTCGACCTTAGTCCGTGCATATGTGTAGCTGAGATGGGGAGTCTCTAAATGGAGAGTAGGTATGTGTTCATCTCCTCACCCTCAAACAGATATCCATTGTGTGTTTTGATGTCCCTGTGCATTGGGACACCAGGATGCTGGATGAAGGAGGGGGGGAAAGGACTGTGCATAAATACTTGGGAGAAAGAGATGAGGACACCAGAGGTTGGGGCATGGGGAATGAAGACATTAGAGGTTGGGGTGTGGGGGATGACACTAGAGGTTGGGGCTTGGGGGATGAAAACACTAGAGATTGGGGCGTGGGGGAGGTTCTGCTTGGTGCCACTGAGTGGTTTTGAGCCACTGTGGAATAAAGGGGTTAGAAAGAACCAGATGCTGAAGGAGCTAATGTGAGAAGATATGCCGGCACTCTCACAAAGACAGAGGTGAGAAAGGTAAGAGGCCAGAACATGCCTTTTGATCATCAGATTACCCAACTTTTAGAACTGTGATTAGCGCACAATAGGTGCTCAGGAAATTTTATATGGTATATGGATATGTGAATATGGATGAGTGGATGAATAAAAAGGGACAGATAAACAAAAAACTGCCATCTCCAAAACTCCCCCAAATGAATTCAAAACCTTTACCATTGGTTTGAAATCTTCCTCTTGGTTTAGATATTACTCATCAACTTAAGGCAGATTCTGCCTGTGTCCCTTAATGCAGCATTAAGTTAGGACTCCTTGGAATTAGGATCATAGGCTTCAGAATGAGACTGTTCCGAATTCAAATCTGGACTCTATTATTTATTAGCCAGGTGACATTGAATTTATATGAGCTTCTGTTTTCTCTTGACTTAACTGCAGCCATATAATTTTACTCCACTCCAACCTATCTGTGCTGCCCAATTCCCTATTTATATGAAATTGCCTTGCTTTCTCTTTTTCTATTAAATGTTAATATTATTTCATACTTCATAGGGTTGTTGTGAGAATGAGATGCTCTATTTTATGTAAGGCATTTAACATAATACCTGACACATTGGAATTACTCAATAAATGGCAGTTACTGTCATTTCTTCCTTTCTTTTTTTAAGATTTTATGTCACTACCATGTCTTCCATTCATTGAAATAATTATTCTTAATCTTTTTACTGTGGAAGATCTTTTTAAGAGTCCATATTTATACACACAAATTTTACATACAATTTCAAGAATTTCAAGGAACTCCCAAAATGGTTCCTCAACATTCACATTGAGATTCCTTATACTAGAAGGTAGAAGAAGAAAGGAAGTCATACCAAACAAACTGCATTTTTCTTTTTTTATTAAAAGAAGAAAAAAAAAGCTTAAATGTAATTATGAATTGTCAATAACTAGGTGAAAGACAACAGATGCATTCGAATTTTCTTAATACCTCTGACACACTGCCATCAGACTGGGACGACCACTTAAAGCAAAGGGTGGTTGTAGGATTGGAAAATGCGTCCCAGGGACTCATCTTAACTTTCTGGCAGATTCTATTTGCTCCTCAGATGCACCACTTCTGTAACTCTCCTGACAGTTTTCAAGATTGATAAAGTCAGTGGAAATTTTGCAGTCATAGACTTACCTAAACAGGCATTATCAAATAACACAATATAAGGGTGTTTTAAAGTATGTCCCTGAAACCTCCTAGAAAAGACTGGAGACTTTGTTACTGACAACAGAGAAGAAATTGCACGCTGTAAATTATGTGTGCTACTGAGACAACACGGCATGTTAGAGAAATTCAAAAAATGGAGATTATTCCATGCCTTCTCTTGCCAATAGGGGTTAGTCCACTCCCAATATCTGGAGCATCTCTGGGCACTGACTATGTAGAAATCAAAACTTAACCGGTTCTGGGCCACGGTGGCTCAGCAGGTAAGAGTGCTTGCCTGCCGTGCCCGAAGACCCAGGTTCGTTTCCCGGTGCCTGCCCATGAAAAAAAAAAAAAAAACTTAACCGGTTCTTTGGAGCCCTCTAAGTTACATTTCTAATAGAATTTATCAGGCACCAGTTTGTTTATGTCAGTAGGGGAACCCAGAGAAAAACTTTTTAAAATAAATTAATCTTAAAAAAAAATTAAATGCACTAGAGGACCTCTTGATTTAATAGAATCTGGTGATGAAATCTATTAAGAGTTAAGAATTCTTCAGTGATATTAGCAGAGATCCAATAATATTAATATTTATAAGTTGGGATTTTAACATTTAAGATGTTTTAATAAGAAGTACAGTTATACAATGTTGATGTAATCTATACTATGCTTCATATTTCCTTTAGTTTGGGAAATGACCTCACTTGACAGACCCTCATTTGGACTTGAATTAATTCTTCGATCGGGCAGAAAATTGCTCATCTAGGATTGGTGATCATGCATGCCAGCATACAGTGGCCTTCAGAGTTATAAAGAGAAGGTACAGTTGAGAGAAATAAACATCTGTTGCAGGACCTAGAAGTAATAAATCAAATGTTCAGCTCCCCATTCATCCTTGCCCGCTATGGCAGAGACTGCTTATTGTTTCCCAATATCCATTGTCTCCTTTCCCTTTAATAGGAAACTTTTCAGGTTGTGACAGGGCACATGGCCACCCAGTAAGGGCTGCATTTCCAAGCCTCCTTGCAGCTGTAAGTGGCCACATGCTGAAGGTCCCACCAATAAGCTCCAACAGAAGTAATCTGTGAAAATTCCCTGCTGCATCACAGCCTCAAAATGAATTTGCCAGACTTAGGATTTCCTTTTTTTCCTTCCCAGGGATTGGACTGAAGATGAAGTGATAAAACACCTTTGACCATGGGGGCTAGAACTGCACCCTGGAGGAGAGCTGAGCAGTGAGATAAAAGAAAGCTGAGTTCCTGGAAAATCGCATGGAGCGCAGCCACCTCTCCACCGTGATGACCTCTGGTCTGTCACGACAGAGGACCAAGCTGCCATCCCATTTAGGCCACTATATTTGGACCTCATTGTTGACAGCAGCCCACCTTGTATCCCGATTGAGCCGTGGTCCCCATTATGATGATGCAGGGTGCATTAGGAAGTTGTTCCCAGTGGTCTCCTGGTATGCCCTTGCTGGTGGAATCCCTCCTGCTGAGCGTGGCCTTGCCCAGTGGCCTGCTTCTCACCAATAGAATTTCGCAAAGGTTGCCGCTTCTGTCACTAAGTTTCAAAAGATTGCAACTTCCTTTTTGCTAACAGGCTCTCTCCCTCGCTGGCTTTGATGAAGCAAGCTGCCATGTTGGAGAGACCCATGGGACACGGAGCCAAAGGTGGCTTCTGGACAACAGCAAGAAAGGAACTGAGACCCTCAGTTCAACAGCCTGAAAGGAATTGAATCCTGCCCACAACCCTGTGACCTTGGAAACAGACCCTCACCTGGCTGAGCTTTGAGAGTACTGCTGCCCAGCTGGCACCTTGATGGCTGGCTGTGGGAAACCCTGCAGTGCAGGCCCTAGCTGAGGCTGCCCAGATTCCTGACCCACAGAAGCTGGGAGGGAACAAATGTGGGGCGTTTTAAGTTTGGGGGTAATTTGTTATGCAGCAGTAGATAGCAAATGCACAGACATAATTTTACTTCTGTCCAATGACATGTCACAGAAGTCAAACGTCGAAATCAGAAAAGTAATTTTAAAATATCTGAGGAAGAGGTGAGCTGGGGATGCCAAGGTAGGGCCTCCCAGGGCATCAGTTCTTTCATGTGATCACTGAGTTCCAGGGTGTGACCCTTTACTCTAGAGGTCCCATAGCTTTTATTTATTAATAAACCCAGAGTTGTTTAGGCTCAGGGGTGCTTAACTGAACAAACTGCCAAGAGAGTTATATCTTAAGTAGAATGCTAATTTGTTCATTTGTCTTCTGAAATAGAATTTCAAGGTGACTCAGATAAATTATGTCTTTATAAGTCAGAGTTTTTCAAGACCAAGTTCAAGGCCTTCTTTTCTGCTTCTAGTTTCTCCTCACAACTATCTCACACACACACACATGCACACACATGCAGTGTCACTAATTTCCACATCCAGACCAGACCTCTCCTGTGAGCTCAAATGCTGTTCTTACTAATATGTTGATACCATTGACTAGGCCACAGTTTTGTTTCACAATCAGCCTTGTCTTGATGAGAGTTCTAGACCTTGTTAAACCTGCTCAGTTCTGAGAGTCATCTGGAAACCCAGGTGAACATGAATCTTCCCGCTGGACCATTGCCTTGGAGATGAGCCTTGCTCAGGCACAAGATGACTTTTCATCCACATTCTTTTGGAGTCATGGATCACAGCTGCAGAAGACTGCTGGACTGTGGTCACTAACCCATCTCCCCGAGGTACCCTTCCTTGGTCCCATGCCTAAACAGGCTTTCTGATCGCTGGCAGCTCCTGCTTACAGGCGATGATTTCCTTGCCCATCGTGCAGACACCTCCTGGGCCCCATCTCACGTTCTCTCACCCCAGCCTTTACTCCAGCCACTGCTGTGACAACCAGCTTCAGGCAGGTGTCAACCTGAAGGCAGGTTGGCTCAGCTGCATTTTGTTATCTTTTGGGGCTTCTCTGAGACCATGTACTAGAACATCTGCGGGAAGTGGTCCGGCACTCAGGCCAGTACAGCCTGGGTGAGAGGGAGTTCAAGCCCCACAAGGCAACTCTCAACGTATGGGAGAAGAAGGCAGTGGATAAATTCGGAGGTGCATTCTACATGGCCTCTCAGAAGTTTACCCACAGTGGCGGTCACTCAAGAGCATATCCTCGCATTGGCTTTCCCTCCCTCCCTGTTTCTGTGTCCTTATTCCCTCCTTTCTGTTCCCTACGAGAGCTTCCCCAAATCAGCTAACTGCCTGCAAGCCCTTGCCTGGCTCTGCTCTCTGTGAGGATTCTAGGCTAACGCTCGCCTTAGAGGCTCATCCCGTCTGAGCTATGGCTCTCTGTTACTGTCACTTACTGGTTTCCCTGTCAGCTGCTGCACTGAGTCCTTTGGCCTCAGGCCTTTCTTCCTCGCAGAGACCCTGGCCATTGTCCTGAACAATTTCAGGATCTAATAAGATGGTCCACCCACCACCCAAGCGTTACAGACTGCTTTAATCTTCTCTACTTAAATGACTCCACTTCACTGTCCCCACTGGAAATTTAAATCACCCTGCAGTGCTCCATCTCAGAAACCTTAAATGTCAGGATCTATCCTTAAACATCAGTATCCCACTGTTTGTCCTGATTCATCACTCTTGGCCACACTCTCTAGTCTTTAAGCCTCACTGAGTCCCTAATCCTTTGATCCCTCCGTTTTTATTCTCCTTGAGCTTTATTCCCTTCCCTATGGATCCTAGACTTCACGCTCATTACTTCAATCGCTCTCTTCTCTGCCCTCCTGGTCCTGCATATTTTGCCTTCTGAAACTTTTTTTTAATTGTCTAACTCATCCAACATCTCCATTCACATAGGAAGCAGCTGAGCACTGCTGCAGAAGGTCACACCAACCAGGCAGAATAGTGCCACTCCAGATATGGTCTCCAAACTCAACTGGACATTCCTCTCTTTCTGATCTCATTTGATTATGTGCCCTGTTTCCATGTTATCAGAGCACACTGAGCATTTGATATGCACATCATTCAACACATATTCAATAAGCAACTATTATATGGCAGGCACTGCGTTAAGTGTTAGGAATAGAATCAGGAATGGCAATTATGGTCCCTGCCCTCCTGGAGCTTGCATTGTTCGATAACACAATGTGCTTTATCCATTGTATTGTACTTGTTCTCTCTATCATTAGACCTTGCTGTATTCATTTTTGTAATTCAAAGTGTATATGGCATGTCATAGATGTCCCGATGTATTTTTGTTGTATGAATGAAAAGGATAACTAAAGCCTACCTATAATATCAGAATTTCCCTATTCAACACTCAAAAGGTAATCTGCTCTCAGTGTGGGCCCTTGGGTACTATCTGCAAGGTGCACGAAGAAAAAATATGCAAAATGTGATTATCTTTCACTATTCCAAATGTTCTTTGTCATTCTTTTTTAGGATGGCAAGTTCAAAAACAAAAATCTGTGGAGAAATTTAGGACAAATGGTGCCTGAAATGGTACATTTCCTCTCCTGTGTGGGTTTCCTTTTCCATGTCTTCTAAGTCCTGTATGTTTTGTTCTCTGCCTCCAGGTCTTTCTCCAGATCTTTTCTAGGCATGTGGTCTCTGTCTGCCCTGGTCATTACTTCCTGGGTTGCAGTGGGGAGTGTAGGGGCACCTAGTGACAATCTGGGTTCACATCCAGTTGCCTTTTGATCACAGGTGACCTCCCTGGCCAAATGGACCAACAAGTCTTGGGATGGGCATAGCAGCCGAGAGGGACTTGGCTAGTTTAATTAAGTTGGAGAAGGCTATTTTATTAAGGGCAGGCTCCCTTCCTTCAGATTGAAGTCGTTTCTGTCCAGAGTGCTTTAGTTGTGGAGTTTTGTGTTTTTTTTTTAACTTTTTTATTGTAAACTGTAACATATATACAAAGAAAAGAAAGTAAATAATTTTCAGAACACATTTTAGCTAGTAAAGAGAAGATTTCAAGTTTGTCATGAGTTATCATTCCACTGTTTCAGATTTTTCCTTCTAGCTGCTCCAAAACACTGGAGACTAAAGGAAATATCAGTGTAGTGATTCCGCAGTCAGACTCATTTGTGAAATCCTCTCTTCTCTCTTATAACTCCACTTTCTCCTTTGATCTTTCTCCCAATTGATGAGGATCTTTGAGCAATGCCCATTTCTACTTTTTTGCATTCATAGGGGGTGTCCAAATAAGGGATTGAGGCATGTAATTAGTTGATAATCTTAGAAAAGCTGGTCCCTCTGGGTTTCAGGATTTATCTGGCCTAGGAACCCTCTGGAGGTTACAGGTTTCAGGAAAATAGACTTAGTGCATGAGACTTTCATAGCGTCTCAGGGCCATAGGTGCTCTTTAATTTTTTTTTCATTTTTAAACAGTTTTATTCGCGCATCGTACAATCCAACAATCACAATCGATATGAGGACATTCCTTTTCTTCCACAAAGAATCTCCCACCCCTGCCTCATACCCCTGTGCAGAGTCTTTTTACCTAATCATTGCATCGGTGTGTATTGGGCACATGTCCCCAGAAAGCCTGGTGAATAAGCAATAGGGTAAAGGGGAAAGAGCAACGCGGAGCGAGTCTTGCTGATGGAAACCGTCACCTCCTGGGTGAGCCTCTCTGAGCCACGCCCCATCTCGACCCCATTTCGTAAGAACAGTCTGAGTCTGAAGAGGCCACATGAGCCATCTCTGGGACTGGGTGGTACTACATCGTGTTCCTCTCTCCTGATCACATGAATGCAATGATTCTTCACATGTCTTCTAGACCCTGCACATTTGGAGTGATGTTTTCTTGTTTATGTAACTCCAGGACTCAGCTAATATTAGTTATACAACAAATTCCAGATTAAATATTTTACCTCCAATTTGCATAGTACTCACAGCAAAGAAAAGGATTTCAAACCCAATTAGAAATACTCCAGTATTTTGCCATTATTTTGAAGATTGTTGAAGATATTTTTGGAATAATTCTTAAAGTAAAATTAACTTATCCGCATCAATAAAATACATATACATTGTAAAATTCTGTTTTTTTTTTCTGATAGAGAAAGTGTCTAGAGTGAGCATATCCCCCAATTTCAGAGAGTTGGCATCAGACGCTGAGAAGTGCCTTTAAGATGCTACAGAGAATATCTCTGACCCAGACCCTTCTGTTCCTCCAGGGAGAAGGGGTCACAGTCAAAGTAAAAGTACAGGTTGGCACTTAGGTTTCAGCTGGGCACAGGGAAAGAAGGAAACTGAGTCACTGCAGAAGGTTAGAGACTTGAGGATGTGAGTGGCCTGCCTGGCAGTCTGACGTAAGACTTTCTTCTCCTGCCTCTTTTTTTTTCCTTTAATTTTTATGTATTTTTATTAATATATCCTCACATCATAGATTCCATCCAAATTATACAATCAATGGTTCGCAATAGCATTACATAGTTGGGTATTCATCACCGTGATCATTTTTAGAACATTTGCACCACCCCAGAAAAAGAAATAAAAAAAGAAAAGCCCATGCATCCCATCCCCCTTACCCCTCCCTCTTTTTAACCACTAGTATGGCAATCTACCCAATTTTAAGACTTACAGAAGAGGTAGGTTAACTAAGACTGTGTCGTTTGAGACATATATATGTGTATTAGTGGAACAAAATAAATCATCCAGAAGTAGGTCCACAGAAACTCTGGCAGCTGACTTTTTTGTCTCACATTATTGTGGAACCATGAAAGACCTGGTCCAGCCCCCCTTAGATCCTGCCTGCCCGGCCACACTTGCACTCCAGGCCTCAGCCACCGTCAGCCCATTCCTTGACATCCCTCAAGCTGCACATGCTTCTCCTATTCCTAGCCTCTGCACTTCCTCTACCTGTGCTTAAAAGACCTCCCTCTCCTCTTCCCACCCCTTCTCTGTTTTACTGGGTAAATGGATGCATGTGGTAGGAGATCCTCATACCACTTATTGTTTATATTTAAGCTGCATGATTACTTGCCTGTCTTCCCCCGTCGGACCATGGACTCTGTGAGGGAAGGGGCCGCGTCCATTTTGTTCCCTATTTATTATATCCCCTGCACTGCTGCACTGTCTGGCTCATGGCAAATGCACAACAAACTTTAGTGAATGAATGAACTCTACTAATGGCTTGTACTTCTGAATCGACCACTTGACTCAAGTTTTGCCTATCTAACCTGGATTTAGGGATGCTTCTACCAGCTATACATTCTACTGCAGAATTCTTAAGCCATTTGACATCAAAACCCCTTTTAAAATACAACAGATATTTATAAAAATGTACTTTCATCAGTTGAAACAAATGTTCTACACCAATGCAAGGTGTTAATAATAGGGTGGTATACGGAAATTCTGTATTTTATGCATGATTGTCCTGTAACCCCATAACTTCTCTAATAAAGAAAAAAAATTAAAAGGCAAATGACCAAGCAGGGAAAATCTTCACAATATATTTAATGTTCTTGATCTAGATATTTTAAAAATAAGTTTAACAAATGAAATCCAAATGGAAAAACAGGTAAAGGATATGACAGACAATTCACAGAAGAAGAAACATGAATGGATAATAAATATGTGAAAATGTTTCACAACTAAGGGAAGGCAAATTAAAATAAGATACTGTTTCCACCTTTCAAATTGGTAACAATATTTAGAAATTAAACTACGCTGTTTTGACAAATGTACAGTGGCATGAACTATCTTAGAGCCTTCTTCTAACATTATAAATTGGTATGATTTCCTGAAGGGCAATTTGCAATATGGCTCAAGGACCTTAGAAAAATCATCATAAATGGACCCAACAATTCTACTTCCAGGAATTATACTAAGGAGATAATCTAAATGTACATAATGATTAATGTACAAGGAGCGCCCTCCTACTTTTGTCCATAGTAGAGAAAAATTGAGAATAACCTAAAAGAACAGCTAAATAAAAGATGGCACATTTATTTAATAAAACCTTAAACATCCATTAAAGAAAATGTGTTCAAGCAATATTTAACTATAGGAGAAAACGCTCAGAACGTACTGGGAAAAACAAGATACACAACTGTGTATTTCATATTGCTATGTTATGGTAAAATGCATGGGGAAGCAATGAAGCAATGTTAAGAGTGGTTTCTGTTGTGGGGTTATGAATGATTTTTAGTTTCTTCTTTATTCTTCCCTGTTTTTTTTCTTCACATTTTCAACAATGAAAAGTTTTTATATTTATAATCAAGGAAAAAGGAATAAAATGAAAGTAATGTATTGAAAGACTATTGGCAGGAAGTCAAGAGATAGTAGGGGGTTGATTTATATTCATATTGGGAAAATAACAAGAAAACCATTGATACAATTAATTAAACTGATGAAAATTTGATCAGTTTGAGTTTTTATTTTTTTGAACTTTATGTAACAGAGAAAACGTTTACACATGATCCTGCATGGATTCCTAAGGAGAGTATTTTGTTTGCCGCAGGGGTGACGGGTTTGGGTGTAGACAGGCAGGTCTGCATGAGCTGGAGAGTTGGGAGAGTACACCAAAGCAGGAAGGAAGGAAAAGTGGACAGAGAAACAGAGACGAGCAGATCTGGCAGCTGGCAGGCTAGAATAAAGTCTTGGGGAAGGATGACTCAAGGGAAATTTTGTAATAACGTTACCCATCATGTGAAGGGAACAGCTACTTGTCTCTACCATGAAATCTTCAGCAACATCTAGATAGCAGGCGGGCCACGGTGGCTCGGTGGCAGAGTTCTCGCCTGCCACACCGGAGAGCTGGGTTTGGTTTCCGGTGCCTGCCCATGGAAGCAAAAGGAAAAGAACATCTAGACCGCACACCCATGCCCTGTGGAGTAGATATTGCATCATGGCGGTTGGTAGGAGAACTGCCAGTAACAACACGGGATAAACACAGAGGATGCCGTGGAGACAGTAACTCTCTGATTCCCACTTGAAGGTCTACCTCAGTTTAGGACACACCTAAAAGAAACACAAATCCAAGTTCAATAGCCCTAGAAATTAATAATGACAATTTTTAAATACAGGTGCTACTAGCAAAGGAGAGAATTATACTGCAATGCACAGAGAAAAACTAGGAAGTTTTCCCCATTCTTCTTAATACAAAAGTTATGTTCTTCACAGCTGCTACTTCCAGTTCTCTTCTCTGTCTTTCCAAGTCTCCAACAATCTGTCTCTGTGCATCTAAATTCCTGCATCATTCTTTTCTTCATGACCTTTTCTGTGCACCCATTAACTTTCTCATAGTTTCTCTCAATCTTTCATCCATCTTTCATCATATTAATACAGCAAAGACACAAAGAAAATCATAGAGTATTCTTTAGAAGGTATGAGGAGAAAAGATATAATATTTAAGGTTTTATATTTGTCATCCCTTACATAAATTTATCACAAGGAATAATTTAAGAGAAAAGCTTTATAAAAAACATTTTACATTTAATATAGAACATGGTATCAGAAAGCACATTTTCAATAAAAAGTTTGTGGGTTTTTTGCCCTTTTTTTTCATAGATCTTAATATTAGAATGATGTAGTTAAGTCAAAATCTAAATGTAAAGTGCAACATTAAATCCATTGTACATTTTCCTTTCATTGCCAAGGAGTACAAAAAAATCCCACTTTGTACAGATGTGTTATAAGAAAAGGAAAAGCCCATATTGAATATTTTTGCAAAATTTTAATACTATTGACTTCGATTATTCCAAAATAATTCATTATTTCATTTTGGACAGCTCACTTCTAAGTATCCTTAGAAAGCAAAATTTTAACCTTTATTTTGAAGTATTCTAAATTATGGGGTTTTTTTTACTGTGACACAGTTTGAGAATCTCAGGACTCTTTTTTCCTTTAAAAGCATCCTTCTTTTGGCTACAGATCTGTAAATAATGAGTTTGGATAGCATAAATCCATGATATAAAAGAAACATTAAATATTAATTTATGTTGAAATTGTAAGACAAGATACATAACATACAGCCAAGGTTGTTGAGTATATGACATGTTAATAAGGCAATACTGCTTATGCATCAATACACAGGGTGAACAGTTTGCAGTCTTCTATTACATGATAATCTTTCAAGGAAAGTCTTCTAGAGAATGGCAGATCACCACATAATATTTGGGGTCATTATATGAAGCATGTTTTGCTTTGCTCTTTCTAAGAATATCTAAGTAAAAAACAATCACTAGCATTAGTTTGATCTACTTTATTTTCTAGAGCATCAGTTAGTGTCTTGAGATAGAGAAGTGCTTCAGGGAACCAAATTTAGGAAATGATGCTTGTGGCAAGAAGACTCTAAGATATTCCCCCAAATTCCTGCTTCCTGACATTCCTGCCTTTGTGTAATTGCCTCCCCTTAAGTGGGGATGGGACATGTGACTTCTCACCAATAAAGAATAACAAAGATGATGGGACGTCACTGTGAAATTATGCTACATAATATGGTGACATATGTCTTGCTAGCAGACTCTTTCTCTTGCAGACTCTAATGAAGAAACCTGCCTTGCTGATGAGGCCCAGATGACAAGGAACCAGGAGCAACCTCCAGCCAAAATCAACAAAGACCTGAATCCTGTCGATAGCCACAGGAGCTTGGAAGTGGATCCTTCCTCAGTTGAGCTTTCATATGAGAACGCAGCACTGACATCCACTTTGACTGCAGCTTTGTGAGAGACTCTGGACAGAGAACCGAGGTAAAAAGCTGTGCCCAGGTTTCGGACCCAGAGAAAACATGAAATAAAAACTGTGTTGTTTTAAGCCACTAAGATTTTGAAAATATGTAGAAATAAATAATGAATGCACTGCAAGTTAGAATTGAAGTATTAATGCTAAGAAATTTGCTCTTTTCACAGAGAATGTCCATTATGCCAGAGGCTTCCATGTACAATATAAGTTACAGGGAAGATATGTTCCTTTTCTCTTCCTTTGGGAAAACCTTGGCTTTGTGGGGTGATATCAATTGATAAGTAATGGATGTGACATGATCCTGCCTTAAATTGACCCTTTTAAAATGAATTAATAAAATGGAGTTTTAATGGAGCTAGAAACTTTGTTTCCTTTGTAATTTTCCCAGCCTTTTTCCAGGCTGGTCCCATTCATTCAGCCTTGCTCTATTGTTCAATTTCTATGTAGGCAGGTTCAGATCCAAATAAAGACAACAGGAGCTAATATTTACCAAGAACATACTAGTGTTAGACACAGCACGATATGCTTTACCTTCACAAATTAAAGCACATCACAACCCAGTGAAGTGGGCACTGTAGCTATCTCCATTTTACAGAGGTGAAGACCAAGGTATATAGAGGCTAAGTAACTTTCCCAAGGTCAAATATTAAACAGGAAGTGGCAGAGCCAGGCTCTAGACCCGAACAGTCTGAATTTAAAATCCAGGCTCTTAGTTACTCTGCACTGCCTGGAGAAAGAAAGATGAAATCTACCTGACTGCATTCTTTTCTGTGCTCTAATTAAGGGATTTGTTTGTTGATTGTTTAACAATGGATTGGCATTTTCTAGAGATTACACATAGCAGAGATCACAAGTGCCCCCTCATTCTTGCAACCCACCTGCTAACCATTCTTTGATTAGATATATTTTGGGGAGTTCAAGAGATACTTGAACTATGCAAGTCCAATATAGGACTTATCCTACTCGAATTTCATAGTAAATTTCAGAGCCTGCCTGCAATAGATCTCTGAATACCACCCCAGCCTACTCTCTAAGACTGTAAATCTTGCCCATACCTTCCACTCTATTCCAACTGCACAGCCCCTAATGTCAGCTCTGGCCTCGAGTCATGCATTAACTATGAGGAGTGCCACTCTACATGCTTCTCTTGTCTACTGCTGCAACCACCCCTGAGGCTCCAAATGCTGTTGTCTTCTTTGTGGTCCTGTTTGGCTCTATCCTGGATCACTTCTGACTCAAGACTGATGGCATCTTCCTGGATACCACTTAGTTGGTGTATCAGTTTGCCAATGCTTCTGGAAAGCAGTATACCAGAAATGGAACAGCTTTCAAAAAGGGAATTTAATAGGTTACAAGTTTATAGTTCTAAGTCCATAAATATGTCCTAACTAAGGCATCCAGAGAAAGATACCTTGGCTCAAGGAAGGGTGGTCTGGGAAGGCACGTGGCTGGTCCTTGTTCCCGGTTTCATTGCTTCCAGCTTTTGATGGCAGTGGTTTTCGCTCTGTCGGCCGTCACTTTGTTCCAGGACAAAACTTTCAATCTCATCTCTTAGTGTAGCATCTGCTGGGGCCAGAGATTTATTCCCTTGCTTAGCACCCGTACTACTTCTGTCTCAATTTCCAAATATCTGCATCAGCTCTGAGCTTTCTTCACAATGCTTCCTCTTTTGAAGGATTCCAGTAAACTTATCAAGCCCTACCATGACCAGGTGGAGGCACATCTCCACCTAATCAAAAGGTGATACACACAATTGGGCACATCACATCTCCATGGGGATAATCTGATGAAAAGTTCCCACCAGATAGTATTGGATTAGGATTAAAAGAAGTGGCTGCCCCCACAAGATTGGATCAGGATTGAAATATGGCTTTTCTAGGATATATAATAGCTTCAAACCAGAACATTCCACCATCTCGACCCCCCAAAAAAAATGTCCCTTCCATATACAAAATACATTAATTCCATTATAATATCACAAAAGATTTAAATCATTTCAGTAACAATACAAATGCAATACAAAGTCCAAAATAGTACAAGATCTCATCAAAGTCAGCTACAGGCATGGTCTATTCTAAGGCAAAAATTTCCTTCTGGCTGTGGACCTGTGAAAGTCAGAACAAGTTATCTGATGCCAATATACAAAGGAGGGATAGTCATAGGATGTGTTTTTCCATTGCTATAGGGGAAGTCAAAAGGTAAACAGGGGTCACCAAAACCAAACAGTTCTAAAAACCTGCAGGGCAAACTCCATTGGATTTCAAAGTCTGAGAGTCATTTATTCTCAGAACTTTAGAGAGTGGCAGCCCCACCCTTTCCAAGGGCCTACACAGAAGCCTTGCTCTCTGCAAATGCTGGAGTGTGTTTTCCAGCACTGGAGAACATTGTGGGGACCACCCTTGTCTCAGCGCCACCCTCTCCAAGCATCGGGGTGGCACCCAGGGTTTCTGCCATCCCCAGGGTTTGTGCTCGTGGGACCCAGGCTCCCCACAATCCCAGTTTATGTGTTTCACCCTCTCTGAAGCCTGGGGCACCATAACTCTTCCAGAACATGTAGGCGGAAGGCCCACCCTCTGCCGTCAGGGCAAACTCACCCTCTCCACGTGTAGTGGTGGGTCTGCTGTCTTGGCCTGGAGTTTCCTGGCTCCAGATGTTAGTTTCCATAGTTCTGCCTGTGAAGCCATGTTTCCTTCAATTTGCCCCTGTTCTGTCCCTTTTAGCCCAGATTGGCAGTGGTTCTGTTTACACAGATCACACAACACTCTTGTTAATTTTCTACACAGTACTCTGGAGTCATAACCATCAGATAATAGGACTTCCCACACATTCTTTCTGGATAACTCCATTTCCAATCCCTGCTTTTCCTGAAATGGCTGACTGGTTTCATGTTTGGTTAAATCCCCACATGGGGCCCTATTTACTGGGGTCTCACTTTCTGTAAGTCCCATCAATTTTTCAGACCATCAATTTCTGTTTTCTTTGTACCCAAGAGTTCAGTTCTCAATTTGTCTCTTTCCACTCACATTTACTATAAGCTGCAATGAGCAGCCAGAATGCATTTTTCACATTTAGTTTGGAAATTTCTTTTGCTAAATATCCAAGTCCATCACTCTCAAATTCTCTTTCCATCCACAAAAAATGCCTTCCTTCCAGTTTGCAATGACACATTCAGCATTTCTGTCTAAAGCCTTATCAAAAGTATCCTGAGGGTCCAGGAAACTTCTACCAACAGTTTCTGCAAAGTATTCTAGGCCTTCTCTATCAAGTATATCCCAATTATTCCAAAATCTTCCTATTAGTCATTTAAAAAGCCATTCCAGCATGTTTGGTATTTGCAAACTGCAGCAGCACCCCACTTCTCTAGTACCAAATCTGTATTGACACCCCATAAGATTGGATCAGGATTAAAACATGGCTTTTCTGGGGTACATAATCACTTCAAACTGGCATAGTTGGTGTGGTAACCTGGAGCAGTTATGTACCCCAAAAAGCCTTGTTCTTTGAATCCAGCCCTGTGGGTGCAGACCTATTGTGGGTGGGACTTTTGATTAGGGGGTTTCAGTGGAGATGTGACCCACCCAATTCAAGGTGGGTCTTAATTCTTGACTGCAGTCCTTTTATGAGAGGAGTCTGGAGGGAGAGCACATGTGGTAGTTAGACTCACTTGTCACCTTGGTCAGGTGAAGGCACCTAGTTCTATTGCTGTGGACATGAGCCAATGGCCTGTGAACCTCATCTATAGTTGATTACATCTGTGGTCGGTCAGGAGGCGTGCCTGCTGAAGTGAATGATGTTTGACTTAATTGGCTGGTGTTTAAATGAGAGACTCAACATAGCACAGCCCAAGCAGCTCAGCATACCTCATCTCAGCACTTGCAGCTCAGCCCAGGCCTTTGGAGGTGCAGAAAGGAATCACCCTCGGGAAAGTTGTTGGAACCCAGAGGCCTGGAGAGAAGGCCAGCAGAGATCACCCTGGGCCTTCCCACATAAGAAAGAACCTCAGTTGAAAGTTAACTGCATTTCCTCTGAAGAACTAACAAAATAAATCCCCTTTTATTAAAAGCCAATCCATCTTTAGTGCGTTGCATTCCGGCAGCTAGCAAACTACAACAGCACACAAAGAAAGAAATACCAAGAGAGCTTGGAGAGAGGAAAACCCCAGAACTGCTAAGAAAGGATCCACAGACTCTGGACTCAGAAACTGAAAGCAACAGAACCTGGGGGCAGAGGACCAGCAGATACTGGCCATGTGCTTTCCCATGTTCAGAGGAATCCTGGACACCAGCAGTCTTTTCTCAGAGACGGTGTATTCCTTTTGATGCCCTAATTTGGACATTTTCATGGCCTTAGAACTGTAAATTTGTAAATGAATAAATCCCCATTATAAAACCCATTTCTGGTGTACTGCATTCTGAATGCTTTAGCAAACCAAAACAATTGGTGATTCTTTACCTGGCATGTATGAGACAGTCCCCTAGGTTTTTTTTTTTAACATGGGCAGGCACCGGGAATTGAACCCGGGTCCTCTAGCATGGCAGACAAACATTCTTGCCTGTTGAGCCACCATGGCCCACCCTCCCCTAGGTTTTTAAATACACTGAATCAGATCTATTTAGAGGAGAGGCCCAGGAAACCATATGTAGGAAAAGCTCCCCAGTTAAGTCCTAAGAACCTTCAATAGAGAAATGGACTGGAAATCCAGTGCAGAAAGAGACTCCAGTAGTCTGAGGAGGTCCCCCTGCCTGCAAACCAGGACCATATGGATTTCAGGCAGTCAGCTGTGGCTCACAGGGTAACACCTGTGCATGCCCCACAGACTCCTCAAATTATGTACTATGTGAAAAGAACATGCGAATCTCCCGCGTGGGCATAAGCATTTTAGCTACTTCCAACACAGACTGATGCCAGCATGGGGACTTCCACTGATGTGGGGGCAGCAGTGCTTCCGGGCAGCTACATCTTCCCTTTGCATTCAACATGGCGAGTGGGCAGTGAGAAGCATGACATACAGGAGTGGAGGGGGCATTTCTGTGCTTTCCCCTCATCAACTCAGGCCCTGAAGTTGACATGGCCTCAATCCCACTCATTAACAGTTGCCGTCTTCCAAGTAACGCCGGACACGTTGTTTAGTTTATCAGTGCTCCACCATAATTCTTCGTACCCCTCCTTGAAATTACAGTAAGTATTAAGGGATACAAGCCCACAAACGGTTCTGGACTCCTTTAAGGCATAGAGGGGGAAAATATGAAAGGAAAGCCAGTGACAGTCCTGATTTTCTTGGCTTGACCCCTGGCTTTTCCTCCCTAACTACATCAAGATGTTCAGAATTGTTGACCAAGGTGAGAATGCCATCTCCATTAAAACAGGGAACATATTTTCTTTCAAAGTATTTTCAGTCTCCACACATAATATACATTTATCTCCTGTGGCAAACAGGATATAAACAGGAAACATTTACCCTAACGCTAATCCTTTAAGATATAATATCATGTAATAGGCAGGTATGCTCTATACCCAACTGAACTATTACCAAGGCAACTGACACATTTAAAGTCATGTTTTTGTTTGGCTGTACCTGCCGCCCATCCTTCACTTTGAACTCTTTGCAGAACTGCTTGGGGCACCATTGCATACGAATGCAGGCGTGCATTTTTTTTCTTTTGTTTATCCTAAGAAATATAAGAACTCTCTTACTTAAAACCAGCATTGTAAATTACATTTGTTTTTTATTTTGAGGAGAACACCTATCAATCTCTCTCTCTCTCCCTCTTTCTCTCCCTCTCTCTGTCTGCATCACTCCCTCCTTCCCTCCCTCCCATTCTTTCTCCCTCCCTCGCTCTCCCTCCCTCTCTCTCTGTCTCCCCCTTGTCCTCCTCCTCCTCCTCCTTCTTCAGTATAGAGATGAAGGAGGAAAGCAGCTTCTCTATCTAGTTCTTAATCCCAGGCGCCTCATTGTGTGAGAACATTGGTATATACATAAAAATTCAGATAATGATGATGATGATAAATGTAGTAGTAATGAGTCAAGAGGAGATACTAACAGACTTACCCATAACAAAAATGATTTCCTGTATTTCTGCAGCTCACTTCATTACTCTAAGGGGACAACAAATATTAGAGGATTTCTTCTACTTTCTAAGGCAACAAATAGCTAATTGGAAAAATTTACCTGCATTTGTGGCAGTGGTAAGTAAAGAGCCTTCCTTCCCTTCAAGTCACGTATTTAACTTTCAAGAGTAATATATTGGGAATATCTTCATGACCTGCTTCCTAGTTCATCTCTTGATAGTCAAAGAAAAGATTGACACCATAGGCTGTTGTGGACATTTTTGGGGGAGACTTGGGGTCTTTCAATGACCTGAAAGTTATTCGTTGTTACGAGAATGCCTTCATTATTGGCTAATACCTGCAATAGAGAGCACTTTTTCTAACCATGCTATGATGTCAAATGTGGTTCAACTCCGTATGGTTTAAGTACTATTTCAGAACTAGTTAATGGACATTTATTATTTAACAATGTCTTTTAAGGTCATTTGCAACCAGGAAGGATAAACTAACCTCTATCCTCTCTCCACTCCACTAAGAAACATGTTCATTACCGAAAATACGTAGTGACTTCAGCTTATTAATTTAAGTCGTTTAGTTCTTGATAAATAGGGGTGCAATAATTTGGCTAGATGAGTCAGTTGCAAAGAGTCTTTTAAAGAGAAAATACTTCACTATCATTACAGCGCATTTTTTCTGAAAGGCTACAAGCTGCTATTTAGAGGTGTTCCTAGACTTTCTCCCCATACAAATTCACCTTTTGAGGGCCCAGCCTCTCCAGAACATCAGCTAGTTCATCTCCCTCCCCCATATAAGTGACAGCCCCTTCCAACATGAAAAAGTTAGAATGGTCATAGCCCAAATACCCCTGGGATAGAACGATCAAAGGTGAGGGTGGAGCTTTACAGAGAAGGTAGGGTCTAACAAAGAGAGTAGGATTGCTGAATCATTACGTTGATATTTCTTTTAGTCTCCAGTGTCTTAGAGCAGGTAGAAGTAAAAATCTACAATTGAGGAACTGTAACACATGCCAAACCCTGAAATCTGCTCTACAACTAACTGCTATGCTGTGCTTTGAAAACTTATTGCTTTGTTGTATATATGTCATTTTTCACAAAAAAGAAAAAAAGAGTCATCCATGTTGCTTCATGGCTTGTAGGTCATTTCTTTTTATGCTGAATAATATTCTGCTGCATGGATGTATCCATTAATCCTCTGAAGGACATGTTGGTTGCTTATAGTTTGGGGTGATTATGCTATAAACATTTAGATGCAGGTTTTCACATGGATATTAATATTCACATCAGTTGAGAAAATACCTGGAAGTGTGACTGTTGGATCACGTGGTCAGGCTATGTTTAGCTTTGTTGGAAATTGCCCAACTGCCTTCCCAACTGGCTGTACCACTATTATCTATTTTTTTTTAATAAAATAATTTAGAAATGCTTAAAGCAAAAATAAATAAATAAATAAAATTCCCCTCTTGAGCTGCCATACTCACGGTCATTGCTCGGCACAGGCAGAGACTGCCATTATGGAAAGCCAGGGAGCTCTGCCCCACTAACATGCAGACGTCTTCCCAGTGATCACCTCCGGTCTAGCCCGTGGAAGGTCACTGCCAGTGGGATCTCTAACAGTTGTGTCAGCTTCCTTTCCCAGTCATCCTTCGTGCACGGCAGCTGGGCTCCTCTTTGAGTCAACAGCAGTTCCACCCTCCCGATTGTCATAAACATGCCTGCGATGCCGACCCCAGTCTTCAGAGGGCTGCTCAGCTCAGCGCAATCCTCCTTCCTTCCATGCGGGTTAGCAGAGGAGCAGCCTTGTGCAGGAGGATAAAAGGAAGGTGGAATTTAATGAAATTACATCCCAGCCATTTGGAGCCGGAAGGGCTCTAGTTTCTGGACCTGGTTCTGACACTCTTCTCTTCCAAGCCTGGTAGAGGAAACTAGGTTAATCAGCCCCGTCTGACCACGGAAATAAGTGCTGCAAAAGAAACAGAAATTGCTGAGCGCACAAAGAGGGGCATTTAAACGTGATTGAGGGAGCAGGGTATGAGGATTCTGGGAGAAGAGGTGAGGCTTGAGTTCGCTGTTGTTTTTTTTAAAGCAGTTTAATGGAGATATATACACATATCATACAACCCATCTAAAGCATACAACCCATGGCTCACAGTATAGTCACATAGCTGTGTGTATATCACCGCAGTCAATTTTAGAACATTTTCCTTACTCCAAAAATAAAAATACCATACCCCTCATACCCCATTATTATTGACCTTTAGCACTGGTATGGTACTTTTGCTACAAGCAATAAAAGGAATATTAAAATATTACTGTTAACTACAGTCCATAGTTTGCATTAGGTGGATTTTCCCCCATATACCGCTGATACTGGACAAAGGGTTGGGTTCTCTGACCCATGCACAACAGCCAGTCTATGACGCCCAGCTTTCAAAGGGAAAAAGCTATGGTACCCGCGAAGCAGGAGAGCAGAAGGCCTATGGTCCAAACATCTGTCTTCCCAAGTCTAAGGATTTCAGGGTTTTTGTGGATTCAAACAAGGAGGGGTGGAGGTGTAGCCATTACAGTAGCTATGCAGTAGAGGTACAAACGGGGCTGAGACCTGGCTGTAGTAACCAGGTTCATAGTAGGAAGTATGAACAAGGCTGAGACTAGGCTGTGAGAACCATCACAATGTTAAGTAAGTTCAGGCGGAGACCAGGTCATAATAACCAGTATGAGAATAAGTAGACAGAGGGCTGAGACTAGGTTAGAGTAAACCCTACATAGAAAGTGCAAACACGGAGGAGACTTGTTGAGTTTCAGTAGTTTCAGTTATTCCCGTCTGCCTAATCTAACCATATAGAAGGAAAAACATCTGTATAATGAGTTGTTAATCCCAATCATTTCTTAATTCTTAATTTTGGTGTTACACCGCCCTATTTTTAGCACCTTTTAATAGTGATGTACGTTTGTTCTAGTTCATGTGTGAACATTCTTAATGTTTGTACTATTAACCGGAGCTATCACCTCGAGGTCCCCATGTCACAGGGTCTCATGTGTCATCCTCTAGCTTTCTTTCTAGTGCACTCATGACCCTAAACGGCCCCTTTCAACCACTTCAAGCACACACAACATCAGTGCTGTTACTTATACTCACAATAATGTGCTTCCATCACCTATATCTACCTTTAAACATTTATAATCACCCTAATTAAAAATGTAAGCATCGGCTCCCCAGTCTCTACTCTCTTTCTGTCTCTTGGTAACCTTTATTCTAGATGTTCACTCTATGAGTTTGTTTATTATAATTAGATCATTCTAGTGAGATCATACAATATTTGTTCTTTTGTGTCTGACTTATTTCACTCCATATAATATCCTCAAGGTTCATCCATGTGGGTGTATGCATTAGGACTTCATTCCTTTGTACAACTGAATAATATTCCATCGTGTATGTACCACATTTTGTTTATCCATCCATCAGTTGATGGACACTTGGGTTGCTGCCATCTTTTGGCAATTGTGAATAAGACCATTGAGTGCAAATGCCTGCCCATGTCCCTGCTTTTGGTTCTTCTTGTGTATATACCTAGTAGTGGGATGGCCAAATCATATGGCAATTACATAGTTAGTTTCCTGAGGAAACACCAAAGTATCTTCCATAATGGCTGTAAAGTCTGTATTCTCACCTGCAGTGAACGCGTGTTCCTCTTTCTCCATATCCTTGTCAACACTTGTAGTTGTCCTGGTTTTTTAGGGGCCATTCTAGTAGGTGTGAAACGAAATCTCACTGTGGTTTTGATTTGTATTTCCCTAATAGCCAAGAATGTGGAGCATCTTTTCATGTGCCTCTTAGCCATTTGTATTTCTTCTTTGGAAAAATGTCTATTCAAGTCTTTTACCAATTTTTAATTGAGTTATTTTTACTTTTATTGTTGAGTTGCAGATTTTTAATATATTTTAGATATTAAACACTTATCAGATATGTGATTGCCAAATATTTTCTCCCACTCAGTAGGCTGCCTTTTCCCACTCTTGACAAAACCCTTTGGAGCACAAAAGTATCTTCATTTTGAGGAGGTCTCATTTATCTATCTTTTCATTCATTGCTTGTGCTTTGGATGAAAAGTCTAAGAAACCATTGGCTACCACAAGATCTTGAGGATGCTTCCCTACATTTTCTTCTAGGAGTTTTATGGTCCTGGCTTTTATTTGTAGGTCTTTGATCCGTTTTGAGTTAATTTTTGTATAAGGCATGACATGGGGTTTTCTTTCATTATTATAATTATGGATCTCCATTTCTACCAGCAACATTTATTGAAGAGGAAATGTTTTCTTAATTGAGCGGATTTAGTAGCCTTGTCAAGAACCAATTGACCATAGATGTGAAAGTCTATTTTTTAACTCTCAATTCAATTCCATTTTCAATATATCTGTATTTTTGTCATTACCATACTGTTTTTGACCACTGTAGCTTTGTAATTTGCTTTAAAGTCAGAAAGTATGAGTTCCCCACCTTCTTTCTTCTCTTCCAAGATGTTTTTGGCTAGTCAGACACCCCTACCCTTCCAAATAAAGTTAATAATTGGCTTTTCCATTTCTGCAATGTACGCTGTTAGACACTCTATTGGTATTGCATTGAATCTGTAAATCAATTTGGGTAGAATTGATATCTTATTGGAATTCAGTCTTCCAATACATGAACATGGAATATCTTTCCTTTTTTTTAGGTCTTCTTTAATTTATTTTAGCAATGGTCTGTAGTTCTCTGTGTACAAGTCCTGCATATCCTTGGTTAAATTTATTCCTAGGTATTTGATTATTTAGTTGCTATTGTAAATGTAATTTTTTTCTTGATTTCCTCCTCAGATTGCTTTACTAGTGTATAGAAACACTGCTGATTTTTGCATGTTGATCTTATATCCTGCCACTTCGTTGAATTAGTTTATTAACTCTAGGAACTTTGTTGTAGATTTTTTGAGACTTTCTAAATATAGGATCATGTCATCTGCAAGTAGTGAAAGTTTTACTTCTTTCTTTCTAATTTGGGTGCCTTTTCTTTCTTTTTGTAGCCTAACTGCTATAGCTAGAACTTCTGGTACAATGTCGAATAACAGTGGTGACATTGGGCATCCTTATCTTGTTCCTGATCTTAAAGGAAATTTTTCTGTCTTTTGCCATTCAGTATGATGTGAGCTGTGAGCTTTTAATATATGCCCTTTATCATGATGAGGAAGTTTCCCTCTATTTTTATCTTTTGAAGAAAATATAAAGATCAAGAAAGGATCCTTTTTATCAAGAAAGGATCTGGGTTTTGTCAAATGCCTTTTCTGCATCCATCAAGATGAGTATATGATTTGTCCCTTTTGATTTGTTAACATGGTATATTACATTAATCAATTTTCATGTGTTGAGTTACTCTCACATACTTGGGATAAAACCCTCTGCATATGGTATATAATTCTTTTAATGTGGTGTTGAGTTTGATTTGCAAGTATTTTGTTGAGTCATTGTCCATCTAAATTCATTAGAGAAATTGGTCTTCAATTTTATTTTCTTGTAGTACCTCTACCTGGCTTTGGTTTTAGGGTAATGTTGGATCCATAGTATAAATTATGTGGTGTTCCCTTGTGTTCAATTGTTTAGGAGAGTTTGAGCAGGGTTGATATTAATTCTTCTTGGAATGATTGGTAGAATTCACCTATGAAGCCATCTGGTTCTGTGTTTTATTGGTTGGGAAGTTTTTGATGATTGATTCAGTCCCTTCATTTGTGATTGCTCTGTTGAGGTCTTCTATTTCTTCTAGAGAAAGTTTAGGTTGTTTGTGTGTTTCTAGGAATTTGTCTGTTTTATCTAGGTTGTCCTATTTGTTGGCATAAAGTTGTACACAGTACCCTCTCATGATCTTTTTATTTCTGTGGGCTTAGTAGAAGTGACTCTATCTCATTTATGATTTTATTTATTTGCATCTTCCCTCTTTTTTTCTTTGTCAATGTTAAGGGTTTGCAAATTTTATTGATTGTCTAAAGAAACTACTTTTGGTTTTGTTAATTCTCTCTATTTTTTTTAATTCTCAATTTCATTTATTTCTGCTCTAATCTTTATTATTTCTTTCCTCTTGACCACTATGGGATTAGACTGTTTTCTTCTAGTTCCTTCTGGTTTGTTGTTAGGTCTTTGACTTTAGTTCTTTCTTCTTTTTTAATGTAGGTATTTAGGCAATAAATATCCCTCTTGGCACTGCCTTTGCTTCATTCATAAGTTTGATGTGTTTTCGTTTTCATTTTTCTTCGATACTTACTGATTTCGCTTCCAATTTCTTCTTTGACTCATTGATTGTTTGAGTGTTTTGTGTAAATATAATCATGTCTCACTCATATGGGCTAGCTATAATATACAAACTCAGAGACTTGAAGTCAAGAGATTGGGTTATCAGGTTGGGGCCTATTGTAAAGGGTCCTATATTTAGCAGTAACATATATTTAGGAGTTGTAACTGGTATTTCTAAATTCTGATTTAGAAATTTAGCTATTTGTAAATAACCTCATCATCCCCTGAGACTTTGGGTATTTATGTGGCACCTGAGACTCAGAATTAGAGCACTGAAGCTATGACAGATAGCATTACCCCATTTAGCAACTGTTTAAAAAGCTGAAAAAGTGATCAGACTTCACCTAGAGACATGAATAAAGCTGACATGGATGAGACTAAGGTAAATCAGAATACAGAGTAAAAGATGATATGGTCCATTATTTTCAAACTTCAAACTCTGTGCAGACAAAAGGGAAAGATGTTTATTTGGTGCAAAATTTATATGTTGGGTAGCACATTATCTAATTTAATTTGTATGGTCAGTTTATGTGAACACCATAATTACATGGAATCTTGAATAGGGCATGAGGCTTTGTTCATTTGTCCAGGTTAGTGTGATGCCCCAATATATCCCAGATCAGTTTGGGCAGAGAATAAAAGAGCATTTGCAAAGTCCTCTTGGGGGACTGGGAAGAAAGGAGGAAATATTCAACTTCCCCATCTGGTGAATTTTTTATATTCTCGCAAGCAGTGAGGACAACCAATTCAATAGTCTGAGCCCTCGATCTTGGGGTTCATCCCTATGAAGCTTATTCCTATAAAGGAGAAGCTAAGCCTACTGATAATCATGCCCAAGAGTCACCCTGAGAGAACCTCTTTTGTTGCTCAGATGTGGCCTCTCTCTTTAGGCTAACTCGGCAGGTGAACTCACTGCCCTCCTCCCTATGTGGAACGTGACTCCCAGGGGTGTGAATCTCCCTGGCAACATGGGACATGACTCCCAGGGATGATTGGGACCTGGCATCATGGGAATGAGAAAGCCTTCTTGACCAAAAGGAGGAAGAGAGAAATGAGACAAAATAAAGTCTTAGTGGTTGAGAGATTTCAAACAGCACTGAGAGGTTATCCTGGAGGGTATTCTTACACATTATATAGAGATCCCTTTTTAGTTTATGGTGTGTTGGAGTGGCTGGAGGGAAGTACCTGAAACTGCTGAACTGTGTTCCAGTAGCCTTGCTTTTTTTTTTTATTGTATAGTATGACATATATATAAAGCAAAGAAAGAAAAAAGCAATAGTTTTCAAAGCATTCTTCAACAAGTAGTTACGGAACAGATCCCAGAGTTTGTCATGAGCTACCATACCATCTTCTCATATTTTTCTTTCTAGCTGCTCCAGAATATAGGAGGCTAAAAGGCTTAAATATTTTTTTATCATCACAATCGACTTTTCTCCCTATTTTTTTTGTGAAAAATAACACATATACAAAAAAGCAATAAATTTCCAAGCACAGCACCACAATTAGTTGTAAAACATATTTCAGAGTTTAACATGGGTTACAATTTCACAATTTTAGGTTTTTACTTCTAGCTACTCTAAAATACTGGAGACTAAAAGAGATATCAATTTAATGATTCAGCATCCATGTTCATTTGTTGAATCCTATCTTCTCTTTGATCTTTCCATCCCTCTCTTTAGGGGTGTTTGGTCTATGGCCATTCTAACTTTTTCATATTGGAAGGGTCTGTCAGTAATATGGGGTAGGGAGATGGAACTATCTGATATTCTGGAGAGGCTGAGCTAGATTTAGGACTTATCTAGACTAGGGACCAATCTGGAGGTTATAGGTTTCTGGAAAGTTACAATAGTGCATGGAACCCTTGTGGAGTCTTACATATTGCCCTAGGTGTTCTTTGGAATTGGCTGGAATGGTCCTGGTTGGGGGTTGGCAGGTTATGATAGGTAGCAAGGTCTACCTGAAGCTTGCATAAAAGCAACCTTCAGAGTAGCCTCTCGACTCTATTTGAACTCTCTCTGCCACTGATACTTTATTTATTACACTTCTTCTCTCCCTTTTGGTCAGGAGGGAATTGTTGATCCCACAGTGCCAGGCCTTAATTCCTGAAGAAGACTGTATAACTATATAGTTTTTACAATGTGACTGTGTGATTGTGAAAATTTGTGTCTGATGTTCCTGTTATCCAGGGTATGGACAGATGAGTTGAAAAAAAAATAAATAAGGGGAGATAAAGGGTAAAAATAAGGTAGATTGAAATACTGTGGGTCAATGAGAGGGAGGTGTGAGGGGTATGGGTTGTATAAGTTCTTTTTTTCCTTTTTATAGTTCTTCTGGAGTGATGCAAATGTTCTAAAGATGACCATGGTGAAGAATACACAACTATGTGATGATATTATGAGTCTTTGATTGTATAATATGGTTGGACTCTGTGGGTGGATATTTCTCAATGAAAATGTTAGAGAAAAAGAAGTGTGTGTGTAGCTTCCATATATTTGCGAATTTTCCAGTTCTCCTATTATTGATTTCCAGCTTCATTTCATTATGGTCAGAGAAAGTACTTTGTATAGTTTCAACCTTTTGACATTTATTGAGACTTGTTTTGTGACCCAGCGTATGGTCTATACTGGAGAATGATCCGTGAACTCTTGAAAAGAATGTATATCCTGCTGTTTGGGGGGTGCACTGTTTTGCATATGTCTGTTAGGTCTAGTTCATGTATCATATTATTCAGGTTCTCTGTTCCTTATTGATTCTCTGTCTAAGTGTTCTATCTGTTGGTGAGAGTGACGTATTGAAATCTAAAACTATTATTGTAGAGATGTCTGTTTCTTCCTTCAGTTTTGCTAGTGATTGTCTCATGTATTTGGGGGTGCTCTGGTTAGGTGCATAAATATTTTAAGATGGTGATTTATTATTAGTGAATTGCCCCTTTTATTAATATATAGTGTCCTTCTTTGTCTCCTACAATACTTTTCCATTTAAAGTCTCTTGTGTTGAATATTAGTATAGCTACCTCAGTTCTTTTTGGCTATTGTTTTCATGTAGTGTCTTTTCCAACCTTTCACTTTCAACATATTCATCTCTTTGTGTCTAAAATAAGTCTATTATAGACAGAATATAAATGGGTGATACTTTTTAAATCCATTTTGCCAATCTGTTTCTTCTGATTGTGAAGTTTCACCCATTAACATTGAATGACATTACTGTAGAGGTGGTACTTCAACCATTTTATCCTTTGGTTTTTATATGTTGTGCTGCTTTGGAAGGATGTGTGGACCTTAGAAAAGCCATGTTTTAATCAAAATCCCATTTCATAAAGGTAGAATAATCCCTAGTCAATACTATATGTTTGAAACTGTAATCAGATCATCTCCCTGGAGACATGATTTAATTAAGAGTGGTTGTTAAGCTGGATTAGGTGACGACATTTCTCCACCCATTTGGGTGGGTCTTGATTAGTTTCTGAAGTTCTATGAAAGAGGAAACATTTTGGAGAATGGAAGATTCAGAGAAAGCAGAGCAGAACAACATAGCTATGAGAAGCAGAGTCCACCAGCCAGTGACCTTTAGAGAGGAGGAAGGAAAATGCCTCCCAGGGAGCTTCATGAAACAGGAAGCCAGGAGAAGCAGCTAGCAGATGATGCTGTGTTCACCATGTGCCCTTCCACTTGAGAGAGAAACCCTGAACTTCATCAGCCTTCTTGAACCAAGGTATCTTTCCCTGGATGCCTTGATGGGACATTTCTATGCTTTAATTAGAACATTTTCTTGGC
Source organism: Tamandua tetradactyla (assembly GCF_023851605.1). Taxonomy (NCBI): domain Eukaryota; kingdom Metazoa; phylum Chordata; class Mammalia; order Pilosa; family Myrmecophagidae; genus Tamandua; species Tamandua tetradactyla. The sequence goes on along the minus strand of NW_027518241.1, from coordinate 110,302 downwards.
CTTAGAACTGTAAACTAGCAACTTATTAAACTCCCCTTTCTAAAAGCCATTTCGTTTCTGGATATTACATTCCGGCAGCTAGCAAACTAGAACATATGTCATATCTTATTTTTTTTCTCCTTCTATCTTTGACTTATTCTTTTACTGATAATCCTCATCTCTCCTGTCTTTTCCTTTCAGCCTGCAGAACTTCCTTTAGTATTTCTTGGTAGGGCAGGTCCCTTGCTAATGAACTTTCTCAGTTTCTATTTTCCTGTGAATATTTTAAACTCTCTCTCATTTTTGAAAGACACTTTTGCCAAATAAAGAATTCTTGCCTGGCAGTTTTTCTCTATCAGTGCCTTAAATATATCATACTTGCCTTCTTGCCTCATGACTTGTGATGAGAAACAGGCTGAGCCTTATTGTGGTTCTCTTGTATGTGATGAATCAATATTCTCTTGCTGCTTTCAGGATTCTCTATCTTTGGCATTTGATGTTCTCACTAGTATGTTTCTTGAAGTATATCTACAAGGATTTATTCTGTTTGCAGTATGTTGTGCTTCTTGAATATGTTATATGTGTCCTTCATAAGAGTTGGGACATTTTCAGTCCTTACTTCCTCAAATATTCCTTCTGCCCCTTTTTCCTTCTCTTCTCCTTCTGGTATACCCATGGTGCCTACTTACACACTTTGTGCTGTCATTCAAATCCCTGAGACCCTGCTCAATTCTTCCTATTCTTTTCTTTACTGTTCTATGTCTTTAAGATTTCAACTGTCTTGTCCTCTAGCTTGATGGTTCTTTCTTCTGCCTGTTCAAGTCTGCTGTTGTATGCCTATAGTGTTTTTGTTTTATCTCTTCTACTGTGTCTTTCATTCCCATTGGTTTTGTTATGTATTATTTTATGTTTTCAAATTCTTCTTTGTGTTCACACCGTGTCTTAATACCCTTTATCTTTTTAGCCATATTTCCCTTCTTCTCCTTGGAATGATTTGGGAGGGTTGTTTGATTATCTTTGCTTAGTTGTTTCAAAATCTCTCTCCTCTGAAGTTTTAATTTGCTCCTTTGACTGGGTGATATCTCTAATTAATACTATGGCTTGACAATTTTTTTGCTGGTGTCCAGGCATCTGATTATCTTGATGAGTTTACCCTGGAGGTCAGTTCTTCTCTCTTGCCTGGGGTTTTTGTGGTTGTCCTTGCTGTTGACAGGCTTCTTGCCAAAGCACTTTCTTGGCGCATGGCTCAAATTAATACAGACCTTTAGAATAGCTTGTTTAACTGGTCAGATATTGTCAGCTCTTCTTCATTTGATTTCTGCCGTGGATATAGCGTATGAGTTTTGAAATCACTCTATTTGTGCAATGTTCCACTCCCAGAAGAAAGCTTTCTTTCCCTGTTCTTTCTCTGGGAATGTTGATCTGTTTTTGATTTGCCTCTGTAGTTTTTTTTAACATTCCTTTTGTTACCTGTAGCTGTTTTAGTCTGGAGGGCACATTCTGGGGGAAGGGTCACCCGAGAGAGGACTTTCTAAATCAGTTTTTCACAGAGCCAGGGACCCTGAATGGGCAGAGATTGGTTCCAATGTGCCCTGAGGAGGAAACCCAGGACACCAAACTTCTGTGGTGGCCCCAAGTCTGTGCTTTCCTGGCCTTCCCAGCAGATGACGTTCTTCGACCAACTGTTCTCGCAGTCCTGTGGTGGTACGGGGCCTTTTCGTTTCAACCAGCTATGCTCCAGTTGAGGATGTGGTTGAAACAGAGGCTTCCAGTCACTTTCGTCCATGGCAGGTTGAAACCGTAGCAGAGCTGGACCCAGCAATCTGAACGGGCTAATCAAAAGCAGCAAAAATTGTTGAGCTGTGCACTGCACTCCCCCGCCCCCATCCCTGTTCTTGGAAATGAGCTGCTCTTCAGCAGCCCCAAGAAAGGACTGTGTCTCTCCAGGGGCCCCACTTCCATCCATCAGGGACGGGGTTGAAACAGGGGCCATATACTGCTTTCCCTCTTGGGCTGTTTGAAACTGTAGCTGCTCTCAGAGTCAGGACTCTGTTCCAAATTCACTAATCAAGGCTGTCATTGGTGCTCAGCCGTGCCCCTCCCTGCTGTTCTTGGGGAAGAAGACTTATTTCCTGTCAGGGACTGGATCCCAGGGCAGCCTGCCTAGAGAGCAGGGATGGCCAGCAGCCTCGGCCACGTGGAGAGTTTTATCCACAGCTCTTCACCACAGGTTAGCAATCCCTTCCACTTTTCCCTGGATGGTACACAATATTATTCTGGTCTCTGGAGCCCCCAAACAGTTGTTTCAGACAGCTCCTGGCTGTTTACTAGCTGCTCTGAAGGAAGAACTGCATTTTGAAGCCCCTACTCAGCCTTCTTACCCGGGAGCCTCTTGAGGTCATTTTGAAGGATGAGTTGTAATCAGCTTGTGGATGAGAGTTCCTTGGGAGGCAGGAAACCTGAGTTCTGCATCCTGCAATGTCACTTGTATGATCTTGCACAAGAATCTCTCCATATATTAAAAAAAGGGGGGGCAGGAAAATCTTATGCAAGAGCACAGAGAACCCAGGCCATGGCCATTTCTCAAACCCTAGGACCCCATCAGCAGGAGAGAAGACTCAGAGAGGAACTCTTCACGCTGCTCACCAACAGCAGCAGTGCTTGGGACTCTGGCCACGGTTTTATATTTGAAATGACAAGTGAGAACAGTTGCTCTCTGAAGTCTTCTACCCTGAAAGCCACAAAGGTTTTCAGACTGGGTATTTCTCTTATTTCCCTGGGCTTTTGTACAGGTTTTCAGTGTTCACACTTAGGAAATGTGTCATGACCTTGCTTCAGTGGGTGCCTAGGGCAGAGAACAGGATCCTTCCCTCAGACGTTGGGCCTATATTTTGTTCTTGTTTACTTGTGACTCACTATTAGCATGTACTAAGTGTCTTTTCAGAGGCATACACTGTGCTAAAGCTACTGTTCAAATACAACGTGGTCACAGTCTTTACAACATGTGCAGCTCAGCAGGAGAGACTGACCAGGAGACCCACGGTTATAGGACAGTCTAATAAATCCTACCTGGATGAGCAGGACCTGAATGGGCAGGGGCAGGGGTCTTTCGGGGTGGGAGAGGTCAGGAAGGCATTCCTAGAGGCAACCCTTGAGTAGAAATTTTGAAGCAAAGAGTGAAATTAGCTGGATGGATACAGTGTATGTGTACAAGGGGTGGGTGGGAAGGCTATGGTTAAAACCATCCTCTGAACATAGAAAGATCTGGTTACGTCATGTCTTAAAATGCTGTGCATACAAAGAACCTAAAAAATAATCCCAGAGTGATTGCATATACATTTCTCTTAGTTTTAAAGCCAACTACTAATGAAACTTAGTTTCCCTATGCAGTGTAGGGTAATCTTACAGTAGGAGGAGATGTCAGAGAACATTTATTCACAGTCCCCTTCATTGCCCACGTTTATTATGCAAAATCATTGAAAGAACTTTTCAGGTATTTTAATGAAGTCAAGTTAAAAGACAGAAAAATGCGATAGGTTTGAACTTCCTCTTTATATCCAGAAGGTCATGAGGCATGAAAGGTTAAGGACATGGGCCTGGAACCAGACTGGAATCAAATTCTGACACTCCTACTTTCTAGGTGGTGACCTAAAGCAAATCACTTAACCTCTATTACAGAGAGGTTTTGTCATCTCAAAAATAGAGACAGAAATAGTATCTACCTCATGGGGTAATCACAGAACTGATAAAGAGTAAATGCTTCAATTATATACACATACAATATCCATCATTCTATCTATCTATATATCATCATCATTACTATCTATTTATACTGATCAATCTATCATCTATTGATCGATCAATCTATCATTCTATCGCTCTATGCATCATTTACCTATATCTATTTATCCATCTAGCTGTCATCTCACGACCTATTTATCTAATCTATCTCTAACCATCTTACCTACATAAGCCTTACCCCTGGCCCTATCCTAAATAGGCAGCTGGACCAAGTCAAGTTCCTTTGTTTACTCTTGCATTCATATCCACCCTCACCGCAGTTATCACAAAGCTAAGGAAGAGCATAAAAATAAATTTCATTAGGAAATTTTGTTAGGAAAATTATGTGGGTTCTTGATATTTTATGACTGCGATATTTTATGACTATGAGAAATGAGTACCTCCCAGGAAATGTATCATAAAACCGGGAAAGTTAAATCTGTGAAGAAACTGCAGAGTGGATGTACACAGTAGCTGTGCCCTGCCCTTCCTGTGTTCCAGTGCATGTCTGTTCCCAGAGCTAGATAACCCAGCACACACAGGCTGTTGGCACGCCAAGCTATGTGGCAGCAGTAAGAGTCATGGGCGAGCTGGCGGGAACATAGCAATTGCCCTGTCTCTTCCTGCTGCTCACACAAATGCCTGCAGGCATTCTAGCTGGGGTTCCTTTCCTTTCTCAATGCCCAACATAAGTAAGAACATGGATTGATAATCATTTCAATTAAACTATATTTGATCAGTGCTAAGACTTGGAAGGAATGTAAAGTCTCATTGTGAAGCGATTAAATCATACCATGAGCAAGCTTGTTACTAGATTAATTCTTGGTTTGACAGTAATTCCATGCTGTGTTTGTGGAGGAAGGCCAAAGCCTTGGCCCCCCAAACCTTGCTTGCCCGTATACATATTCTGAGGTGCAGCATGCTCTTGTTTCAGCCAGCGGCTTCCTAGGGCAAGGGTCTTGACCCTTCCTTCTATGTTTTGAGACAACGTATTTCCAGAGAAAAGAATGTACGTAGGCAAACCTGATCAGTTTCCATTTCTTCAAGTTGAAAAAGAAGACTTGACCTGAAGGCTCTGTCATATTGCAAGGAAAAATGATTTGAAGATTGAAAGCTGTTTCAAGGTATATGTGGGGTTTTTACTACATTGTGTTTTATTTTAATGTGTGCTATTTCCTTTCCTTGGAACACTTTTCTTTCTTCAACCCTATTCTCTTATATCAGATGTCATCTCTGACTCTCCACCCCTGTTCTTGCCCCAGTGGGGTCGGATATCACTGCTGCATGAGTCCATGGAGAATGCTTTCTACTTTTCTTATCAAAATGCCCATCACATGTACTGTAATTGCTTTCTTCTTTAATTGTCTTCCTCCCTAGAAGAAGGTAAATGCTGAGAGGGTGGGACCCATGTAAGTCTTGTTTGCCACTGATTTCCCAGGGCATAGCAGAGTCTCTTGCACTCAACAGGCACTCAGTGAAAACTTGTGGATCGAATTTAGTCTATTCAGAAATTGTCAGATTTCTCCCTTTTTTTTCAATGTTCTCTTCTCAACTACCTTTACTGCCATTCAGCCTATCATCACTTCACATATGAATTATGGCAAAGCCTCCACCCTTCTCCACCCTGCAATTCCCATCCTCCAAAATAATTAATGCATCAGTGGCACACTCATATGCCCAAACTTTTCCTGTCACTGCCTTGAAAATAATTTGCAATTGTTTTCTATTATTTATCAGATTAACTGCAATGTGCTCTCATTCCCAGACCTTAATGTTCTAGACTTACCTAAATATACAAACCCAGGTACCTGCTATTCCACAATATAAATTTCTATTTCTAGAAAGGCTTTCTTAGTAATCCTGCATAATGCTAAAGCTATTCTCATCTCTTTTACTACTTACTGTTTCTCTGTCTTCCCTTGTCATCCTTCTCTCTACCCAACTCTTTCCCATCCTTCAAAGCTCAGCCCCAGGCCCATGTCCAGGATGACTTCTGTCAGCCATTCACGTACACATTAATTGCACAGCTTAATTGTCTTTGAAATTTATAAACAACATCAGCACTCTTTGATGTGTTTCTAATTTCATAGACAATTTCATCAACTTAATTTTAAGATGCTTGAAGTCAAGAATTAAACCTTGTAAGTAAATGCATCTGAACCTGGCCTGGCAGGTTAGATTCCTTGATATACTATGCTCTAAGCCTGTTGATTGGTTGATACACTAGAGAAGTCATCCCAGGTATTAAATTAAGACATCAAATAAAGGTCACATAAGAATGGTTTAAGGTACTTTAATTAAAATACTTTTGCATTAAGTATTTATACCCAAGGGAATAAAACTATAAGTCCAGTATACTTCAACCCCATCCCAGGCAAGTATTTCTGAATGAGATCCCCAAAATTGTGTTTTGTGACATTTGTCAAATGTTCAAAACACTGGTGGGCATTTGACATTGCAGTTCCCAGATGAATGGAACAGCACTGAGCAACCCAAGCAAGGAGCAAGCAAGAAGAGGTGGAAATGCCAATTAATGCTGAAATAATGAGGACTGCTGTGAGCTCCTCTCTACCGTCCATCGGTAAGGAAGTAGAAGCCAAGACAGGTCCAGTTGCTGGCAGGGCACATGTAGAAGAATGATCACTGTTCCAGCCCTCTGGGCACTTCAGCCCAGTAAGGGCAAATAACTTATTATACAGAATAGTGTGTGTCAGATGCAAGCCCATGTGCTGAAGGCTTCAGTAGATGTGAGGGATAAACGCATAGTTGGTCTGGGATACTGAAATGAAATGAACTGCCAGGAAGAGAAGCCGTTGGGAGGAAGAAAGTTACTGATTTTGGTTTGTGCCCATTTGAAATGAAGGCATTCGAGTAGAACTATACTTAATTTCACTGGGAGTAGATTGAAAAAGAGTGATCTTGGTTGGGAATGTAATTTGGGGAGTTGGGGGCCTAGAGGGAACAATGCAAGCTGCCTTATCCAAAAAGTGAGTTTTCCTACATTAAAAAAAAAATCTCTATCTTGAATTTAATAATCCTTGATTTCTACTTCACTGCATGTTCTGACAATTATTCCTGGGTCACGAAAGCTCTTTATCTAACTTGTACTGACGGATACTGTAGGCTTTCATCACGCTGCTAAGTTCCTGGGAAGCTTCAATAGAGGGGAGGGGGCAGGACCCTCACACTCAGGGGTGTGGCTGCTTAACAGCCATGGTGCCTGGTGAGTGATGCCGGCTGAAGGACCGGGATGTGCCAGAACCAATCGAGTGGTTGGACTTGCACAACAGCTCTTCGTGGAAACAATCAAACTGTAAAACAAAGCATCCCTGACCCTAATTAAGAAAGTCCAGATCCATTCATGTCCACGTCCTACCAATTAGCTTAAATTCTATGAATAACGCCCTTGTTTATTACGTAGTCCTTCAGTTTAGAATGCCTTTACATAAACTGCCTCATATTTATGCCTGCATATCTGCGTTCTAGCTGGGTAAAGCTGCCCTTCCTTGAGAGCTTTCTATATGCTCGGCTTGGATTAGATGCTTCACACACACAAGGTTGGCCTCATGGAACGTGAACTGTGCAACTGCACAACTGCCTCAGAAGGGCCCTGCACGTGGTTTAATGCTGTTGTTCTGTCCGCTCTGGTCTGAGGGTCCCGAGGCTGTGCTGTCAATCTCTGCTTCCAGATGAGCATTGATCTAAGTGTGCCCGAGGCCAACGTGCACCAGATTTACCTGAGAAGCTTGTGAAGTTGCAGATTTCTAACAAGTGGGTTCTGGGGCCAGGATCTGGGATTTTGCCTTTTAATTCACTGCCCAGGTGATTCTTGTGCACACCCAAGTCTGAGAACTAAAGCTGCATGATGGATTTCAACTCTCTTTTGGTCCTAACCCATGTAAGAGATGCATTTGAAATCAAGACCCTGTCCACATATAATAAAATTCACAAAATAGGACCTGCTCCTAGTACTTGCTCTACGTATGAGACACGGGTGATTGCTTTATTCTAGTCTAGTCCACCTGTTTAATGTCTGTAGTGATTCACGGTGTGGGTCTGGACTTGTAGCTTGAAAAGCAGTGGATAGATAAAGAAGAAATGTTAAACAGGGCTTGAGTCTAACTAACACTTTGGAGAACTTCGGCAGAGAATAAAGAAAGAGAACTACTATTTCATTTAGATTGCTTAAATTAGAGGTTTAAACTTTTTCATGGCCCTCCTTAAAATCTGATTTTTAAAACGAAGGCCTCATCTCACTGAAAAATCATATAAATACAAAGTTTCGCATACCTTTTCAAGGGGGTTCTGGCTCTCTTCCCTTCTTGGACTCAGATAGATAATCATGAATGAAATTGTAGCTCTATGTAGAAGGAGGAGTAAAAGTGGGCAGTGTCCCATCATTGCATCATAGGGGGGTGGCAAGAAGTGCTAGGAATTTATTCCTTTTTAGACTTAAAGTTCATAAAGACTGATCCCCACTGGCTCTTCTTCCTTATTTTCTACTTATCTACTATCACAGGAATGCAGTCATTAGAGAAAAATGTTGCTGAAGAATCAGGATGGCTGCTTGGAAGCAGTTTTTGAGGAGGCAGAGGTCATTAATGGAGAATGGCAGAGGTCACCAATATCAAAGGCTGGGAAGGAGGACAAACGTGCTCCAGCCGTTCCAGACGTCCACTGTCTCTGGGTCAGGAATTGGGACATTGGAGGACCTAACATTCCACTCCGATGTGTTAAGGCTCTGACTGAGCTGCAGCCACAGCACGTCTCTGTTGTCTCCCCATGTAGCCCGGGAGTGATGTGCAACTTTGGAGCTGTTTGGGCAAGCCTAGAATCTTCGGTTTTCTTTACAAGAAGCCTATACCTATTCTCAGCGATAAAAAAATTAGTCAGATTCATCTCTGGACTCAAAATGGGGAAAGATCCTGCCTCTAAAACTCTGAGTCCTGGAAACTTGCCCGTGCATAGTCATCCCTGTCCATGTTATGAGCATTTTCTTGAGAGGACCCAGGAAGAGATGAAAGGAGGAGAGTCCAAGAAGGGTACTGTAGAGCTATGCTACTCAAAGTGTGGTCCACAGACCAGTGACTGTGAATTGTCCATCCTTCAGTGATGAGGACAAACTGAGAGTGAATGGAAACACGCAGCAATTGGACAGAGTAATTTTATGTCTGTTGGATCTCATGAAATTTAAGCTTGTATTTTGTATATCTATGTTCTTAAATTTTATTTTTCCTTTAATTTATTTTTATTGTATTTTACAAAAGTATCAGTCTTTGACAGATTGAATATTTGGAGGGAAAAAACTGTTTCTTCAGCATAGAAAGTGAGAGAAACGCTGCTGTAGAGCAATATACATCTATTGAGAAGCCTAGGAGAGTATTCAAAGGCCAGAGCTACAAATGCTTCCCTCAGAACTGGGTCAAATCTAAATGAATACAATCTTCAGTTGCATTTTGGTCAGCATCTGAGAGATCTGAAGTAAATGATCAATATTCTATTCTGGTGACTTTTCTTATTATTCAACACAGATTTTATATTTTTGCCATTAAGAGGAAGGAATGATACTTTCAAGTCTGTATTTGTACTTCACTGGGACTCTGAACATAGTCTGAAGCATTTAGTCTAAAGTGAGAGTGGTTATCTTCAACTAACAGGTAAAGAAACAGGTGTAGGGAAATGAACAAGCAGGACATGCTGAAACCAGGAATGAGACCCAGAGTTCCTATCATTCCATCCATTTGGTATGGCTTAACATCCAGACCGCATTTCCTCCCCAAAGGAGATTCTGGTGGGTTTGGATTGCGTTAGCTTATTGTTTAAAGCCCTTGCTACCACAAATAAATGATCTATAAAAATAACAGACAGCAAAGGAAAGTAAACAGCTTTCCTCAGTAATGCATTAAATTTATCTCACACACACAAAAGAGTTTCTACATGTTAAGCAGCAAAATACTTCTTCACTATAAATAGCTATGGTCTTACTTTAGGAAAGAATGTCAGAAAAGACGCATTAATACATTTCAGCTATAAATAAAAATTGTATTCCACACTTAGGGAAATAGAAAATTTTGAAGCATGTTTTTTAAAAACTAGGGCCTGTAGACCCAAGGGAGTGAGTGCTGCTAGAATTCAAAGCAGTCCAAAGATAAGGAGAATTAAATGATTCCATTGGGAAAAAAACTATAAAGGAAATGAAAAGAGCAAGTAATGGTTCCCAGCATTATTTTAAAGCCTTCTCAGTAGACTCTCATGCTTCTACATTTGGTCATGAAATCCTATTCTGGGAAAGAATTCTTTCACATATAGACACACATATGAGTCCTTAAATATTTTTTTCGCCTGAATGATTCTCTGGACAACTTAAAACTTTGTTCTCAGACAAATCTACTTGTCATCTCCTGTATACAACATGCTCATCCTTGCCTCCATGCCTTTGCCCGTTACACGTTCCTCAGAGAATGCCTGATTCACTCCTCTTCACACTTATTTGTCCTTTTCTTGTGTTTTAAAATGCAGTTTAAAGTCCTACTTCCCCTGAAAGTCTTTCCTAATTCACCTCCATGTCGAACTCCAACCCACTTAGTTGTTTCCTCACGCCCCTCATATATGCATTTTACACTACATTTTAAGGCAGTTTTTCCACCTTGTAACAGCTTTTGACTTTGTGTCTGTTTGTGGTGTGCATGTGTGTGTGTGTCAGTTCTGCAGGTGGAGTGAGACGAGGTGGGGTAGGAGGTCTGGTTTAACTGATTAGATTGTGAGCTCCTTGAGAATAGGGCCAATTCCCTCGGGTGGTATCAGAGTGGTGGGATTGGGCATTTTCCGTAAGTGTGTGACTTTGGGCCATGGGGATTAAACGTGAGGATAAATGTGAACAGCGGGATACTCGGTGGGTGTTAAAGAATGGGGACCAATTGTGTATGCATGCATGTGTGTATACGTGTACGTATGCATGCATACGTGCATGTATATATGTGTGCAGACGTGTATGTATGCATTATACTGTGATTTTGGTATAAGGCTTCAGACTTGCGCCTTTATGTTCTGATTGCTGGTTACTATTTACTGCTGTTGCTGTTATGGTTGCTTAATAAAATGGCTCACGTTTGTTCTTCTGAGATAGGACAATGGTCAGAAAAACCAACACTGGTGTTAGAACCACACCTTGTCTTTCCCTAACTGCTTATCCTCCTTGTGCATGTGGGTATAAGTTTAGTGATGCTTGTATGGGACTGAGGTCATCCCCTCCTTACCCAGTATTTCTGGAGCATACAAAGAAGAGGAGGAGGAGAGGAGGAGGATTTGTGGTGCTGTGCTTCAGAATTTATTGCTTATTTATATATATGTTATTTTTCAAAAAAAGAAGGAAAAAAGTCAATTGTGATGATAAAAAAAATTTAAG